>NC_083719.1:102894179-103197210 GCF_028564815.1 Eubalaena glacialis
TATTATTGGTATTATTTCTTCTTTAAAATGTTTGATAGAACTCACCAGTGAAACCATCTTAGTGAATTTTCTTTGTGGGAAGATACAAATTTAATAGATATAGAAATACTCGTATTTTCAATTCCTTCTGGATTAGTTTTGGTAAGTTGCTTTTACAAGGAACTAGTCCAACTCATAAATTAGCACTTACTATAATTTTTTCCTTTTAATATATGCTGGATCTTATGAGGTATCTTTATCAATCTAAACATTGGTATTCTGTGTTTTCCCTTTTTTTTTAATCAGTCTTTCTAGAGGACTATCATTTTATTAGTCATTTCAAAGAACCAATTTTGGCTTTGTTAATTTTTTTCTGTTTATTTCATTGATTTCTGCTCCACTTTATTTTTGTTCTTCTGCTTACATTAGCTTTAATTTGCTATTCTTTTTCTTTCTTAAGGTAGGTCATTATTTTAAATTTTTCTTCTTTTTAAAACTATAAATTTTATTCAAAGCTCTATTTCAGCTGCATACCACAAATTGATATATAATATTTTCATTATTCACTTCAAAATATATTCTAATTTTTCTTGTGATTTCTTCATTGACCCATTGGTTATTTAGAAATATGTATCTTAATTTCCAAATATTTGGGACTTTTCTAGAAATCATATTGCTACTGTTATTTTCTAATATACTTCCACATTGTTGCTCATATGCTACAAGATTTCAAATGATGTTTATTGGACTTTTTATGCCCAGATGTGGTTTAACCTAGTGAATCTATCATGTGCACGTGAAAAGATGTTGTTGGGTGTCGTGTTATATCAATGTCAATTAAGTTAAATTAGTTGATAGCGTTGTTCATATCTTTTATATCTTCTACACACTTTCTGATTATTTTTCTCATCATTACTTGATAGAATGGTTTTAAATCTCCAGCTATAGTTGTGAAAGTTTTGTGTTTCTTTTTAGTTCTTTCTTTCTTTGCTTCCTGTAGCTTGAATCTCTGTTATTAGGTGCATATGTGTTTGGATTTATTATGTTTTCTTGATATATTGATATTCCTATATCAGTGAAATATTATTACTCACATATTAATATGTGAAATACTCCTCTTTAGCTCTAATAATACTCTTTGTTTTGAAGTCTACTTAATCAATGCTAAAATAGTCACACTAGCTTTCTTATGTTTCCTATTTGCATGGAATATGTTTTTCATAATTTTATTTAATAACAGTCTCTGTCTTTATATTTAAAGAATATTTTTTATGAATAGAATATAGGGGGTCTTGTTGACTTTTAATCCATTTTGATAACCTCTGTATTTAAATAGAATGTTTAGTTCAGTTACATTTAATGTAATTATTGTTTGATTTTTTTCAATTTAGTTTTAATTTTATATTATAGTTGATTTACAGTGTTGTGTTTCAGGTATACAGAAAAGTGATTCAGTTATACATATACATATATCCATTCTTTTTCAGATTCTTTTCCCATATAGGTTATTACAGAATATTGAGTAGAGTTCCCTGTGCTATATAGTAGGTCCTTGTTGATTATCTATTTTATATATAGTAGTGTGTATATGTTAATCCCAAATTCCTAATTTATCCCTACCCCACCTTTTCTCTTTGGTAACCATAAGTTTGTTTTCGAAGTCTGTGAGTCTGTTTCTGTTTTGTAAATAAGTTCACTTGTATCATTTTTTTTAGATTCCACACATAAGTGATATCATATGATATTTATCTTTGACTTACTTCACTTAGTATGATAATCTGTAGGTCCATCCATGTTGTTGCAGATGGCATTATTTCCTTCTTTTTTATGGCTGAGTAATATTCCATTGTATATATGTACCACATCTTCTTGATATATTTGATTTTAAGTCTGTCATCTTGCTATTTGGTTATTTGTTACATCTGTATTTTCTTTTTTAAAATTCTGTCTCTCCTTTTCTGTTGTCTTATTAGTTAATTGACCACATTTCATTTCCTCTATTAACTTTTTAGCCATACTTCTAAGTTTTTATTGGTTGCTTTCAGGATTAACATATGCATAATTATTATAATCTACTTACAATTAACATTATACTCTTTTACTTAATAAAGTAAGAAGCTTACAATTGCATAATGGTGTTTACATCCATCCATTGTGCAAACGATGACATATATTTTAATTCTAAATCAATTATGACCTCTCACAGTACAATATTATTATTCATTTCAAACAGTTGCCTTTAATACAATTCGAAGAGGAAAAAAGAGAATATCTTTTATATTTTCCTATATAGTTACCATTTCCAGTGCTCTTCATTCCTTCCCTTGGATCTGAATATCAAACTGGCATCATTTCTCTTCAGCCTGGAGAGGTTCCTTTAACTTTTCTTATAGTTTAGGTCTACCCATGAGAAACTCCCTCAGCTTTCATTTTAAAGTTGCCTTTGTTTTACCTTTATTTTTGAAGGTTATTTTTGCTATATGTACATCTCTGAGTTGACATATTTTCTTTTTTTCGGCACTTCTGTGTTACTACACTGTCTTCTGACCTCTGTTTTGATGACAAATAGCATTCATTTGTGTATTATATTGCAAGTAATGTGTCTTATCTTTTTGGATTTTAATATTTTATCTTAAAAGTTAAAAAATTATGATGTGCCTATGTCTCATTTTGTTTTTTATTCTTTTTATAGCTTGATGAGATTCTTAAATTTGAAGGTTGATGTTTTTCATCACACTTTGCATATTCTCAATCATAATTTTCTCAGAGTCAAAGTTTATTGACTCTTCAATATGTGGTCTCTAATCTTCGGTTAAACCCATTTAGTTAATTTCACATCCATTTATTTCTTTTTTTATAGTTTCCATTTTCTGCTGATATTTCCCATCTATTCACTTAATAGATCTATCTTTTACTTTTAACTCTTTGACAATAATAGCTGTTAAGCCCCTTTCTATAATTCCAACCTCTAGGCCTTCTTGGCATCTGTTTCTATTGACTTTTCCCTCCTTTAATATAGAATTCATTTTTTAGAGAGGTTTTAGAAACAGAAAAAGTGAGCGGAAAGTACAAAGATTTTCCATGAAGCCCATGCCCCACACATTAACAGCCTCCCCAACTATGAATATTTCACATAAAAGTAGGACATTTGTTGCAGCTGATAAACCTACATTGGCACATCACTATCACCCAAAGTTCATAGTTTACATCAGGGTTAGTTTCTGGTGTCATACATTCTTTGGGTTTGGACAAATGTATAATGACATGTATCCACCATTATAGTATTATGCAGAATAGTTTCACTGCCTTAAAAACCCTCTGTGGTCTACCTATTCAGCTTTCCCCCAGCAACCACTGAACATTTTACTGTCCCCACATTTTTGCCTTTTCCAGAATGTCACATAGTTGGAATCCTGCTGTATGTAGCCTTTTCGAATTGGCTTTTTTTACTTAGTAATATTCATTTAAGATTCTTCCATGTGTTTTCATGGCTTGATAGTTCATTTCTTTTTAGAGATGAATAATATTCCATTGTCTGGATGTACCACAGTTTTTTATCCATTCACCTACTGAAGAGCATCTTGATTGCTTCCAAGTTTAGGAAATTATAAATAAAGCTGCTATAAACATTCATGGGCAGGCTTTGGTATGGACATAAGTTTTTATCTCATTTGCATAAATATCAAGGAGCACAGTTGCTGGATCATATGGTAAGAGTATATTTAACTTTGTAAGAAACCACCAAACTGCCTTCCAAAGTATCTGTACCATTTTGCATTTATACCGGCAATGAATGAAAGTTCTGTTGCTCCACATACTTGCCAGCATTTGGTGGTATCAGTGTTCTGGATTTTGGCCATTCTAATAGGCAGGAAGTGATATCTCATTTTAATATCCATTTCCCTCATGGCATATGATGTGGAACATCGTTTCATATGCTTATTTGCCATCTGTATATCTTCAGATGTCTGTTAAGGTTTTGGTCAATTAAAAAAAATTTTTTTTTCTTAGTGTTGAGTTTTAAGGATTTTTTTGTATATTTTGGATGACAGCCCTGTATCAGTTGTGTCCTTTACAAATACTTTCTTCTAGTATGTGGTTTCTTCTCTCATTCTCTTGACATTGTCTTTTTTCTTAATTTTTTTTTTTTTTTTCTGCTGTGCTGCACAGACTGTGGGATTTTAGTTCCCTGATCAGGAATTGAACCCGGGCCCTTGCAGAGAGTGCAGAGTCCTCTCCACTGGCCCGCCAGGGAATTTCCTTGACGTTGTCTTTTGCAAAGCTTATTAACTGTCTCTTTCATGGATCATGTTTTTGGTGTTGTATATAAAATATCACAGCCATACCCAAGGTCATCTAGATTTTCTCCCATGTTTTCTTCTAGAAATTTTGTAGTTTTGCTTTTTACATTTAGGTCTCTCATCCATTTTCAGTTCATTTTTGTGGTATGTGTAAGGTCTGTGCCTACATTGATTTTTTTTTTGGCACGTGTATGTCCAGTTGGTCCAGCATCATTTGTTGAGAAGACTATCTTTGCTCCATTATAGTGCCTTTGCTCCTTGGGTCTGTTTCTGGGCTCTCTATTCTGTTCCATTGGTCTATTTGTCTTTTCTTTTGCCAGTACTACGTTACAAAGTTACAGTCTTGAATACTGTAACTTTATAGTAAGTGTTGGATATTGCGGATCTTTTGCCTCTCCATGTAAACATTAGAAATAATTTGTTGATATCCACAAAATAACTTGATAGAATTTTGATTTAGTTTGCATTGAATGTATAGATCATGTTATGAAGAACTGACATCTTGACAATTTTGAATCTTCCTACCCTTGGAATCCATGATATTCCATTTCATAAAATGGAATATCTCTACATTTATTCAGTTCTTTGATTTCTCTCATGAGGGTTTTGTAGTTTTCTTCATATAGATTTTGTACATATATTGTTAGATTTATACCTAAAGATTTCATTTTTGGCGGTGCTAATATAAACAGTATTGCATTTTTAATTTTAAATTTTACTTGGTCATTGCTTGTATAGGAAAATGAATGACTTTTGTATATTAACTTTTTATCCCAAAACTTTACTATAATCACTTATTAGCTCCAAAAGGGTTTTTTGTTGTTGTTTTGTTTTTTGGTCAGTTATTTGAGATTTTCTACATTTATGATTATGTCATCTGTAAGTAGAAACAGTTTTATTTCTTCCTTCTTTATATATATGTATGCCTTTTATTTCCTTCTCTTGTCTTATTTCATTAGATAGGACTTCTAGTACAATGTTGAAGTCGAGTAATAAGATGGATATCCTTGCCTTGGTCCTGATATAAGTAGGAACTTCTAGTTTCTTAACATTAAGTATGATATTATCTGTAGGTTTTTCGTAGATGCTCTTGATCAAGTTGAGGAAGTCCTCTCCTATTCCTAGCTTGCTGAGGGTTTTTATAATGAATGGGTATTGGATTTTTGAAATGCTTTTTCTGCATCTATTGATTTTGAACCAGGCTTGCATACATGGGATAAAACTCACTTGGTTGTGGTATGTAATTCTTTTTGCACATTGTTGGATTCAATTTGGTAATTTTTTTTGAGGATTTTTACATGTATGTTCATGAGCAATACTGGTCTGTAGTTTTCTTTTTTTTAAATATATTTGTCTGGTCTGATATGAGGATAATTTTGGCCTCATAGAATAAGTTAGGAAGTATTCTCTCTGCCAATCTTCTGAAAGAGATTGTAGAGAATTGATATAATTTCTTCCTTAAATATTTGGTAGACTTCATCTAGGCCTCATGCTTTCTCTTTCGGAAATAATAACCTTTTGGAAGGTTATTAATTATCTATTCAATATCTTTAACAGATATAGGCCTATTCGTATTATCTGTTTATTCTTGTGTCCATTTGGGAAGGTCGTATCTTTCAAGGAGTAAGTCCGTTTCATCTAGGTTATCAAATTTGTGGACATAGGGTTGTTCATAGTATTCCTTTATTGTCTTTTTTATGTCATTGAGATCTGTAGTGATGTCCCATCTTTGATTTCTGATATTAGAATTTGTGTCATCTCTCTTTCTTCTTAGTGAACCTAGGTGAAGGCTTATCAATTTCATTGATCTTTTCAAAGAAACAGATTTTATTTCTTCTGCTTACTTTGAATTTAATTTGCTCTTCTTTTGCTAGTTGCCTAAGATGAGAGCTTAGATTATTGATTTTAGATCTTTCTTCTTTTCAAATATATGCACTCAATGCTATAAAATTTCTGCTAAGCACTACTTTCACTGAATTCCACAACTTTTTATAAATTTTATTTTTATTTTCATGTTTAGTGTTTTTAAATTTGAGATTTCATCTTCAACCCATTGTGTTATTTAGAGGTGTGTTGTTTAATCTCCAAGTATTTGGGGATTTTCCTGCTATCTTTCTATTATTGATTTATAGTTTAATTCCATTGTGCTCTGAGAACAGAGATAGTATAATTTCTGTTTTTTAAAGCTGTTACTGTGTGTTTTATGGCCCACAATATGGTCTCTTTTGGTGAACATTCCATGTGAGCTTGAGAAAACGGTGTATTATGCTGATTCAGGAAGGAGTGGTGTACAGATGTCATTTATATCCAGTTGATTGATCATCCTCTTAAGTTCAACTATGTCCTTAGTGATTTTCTGCCTACTATATCCATTTCTGATAGAGTGGTGTTGAAGTCCCCAACTGTCATAGTGAACTAATTTATTTCTCCTTGAAGGTCTGTCAGTTTTTGCCTCATGTATTTTGACACTCAATTGCTAGACACATAACACGTTAAGCATTATATCTTCTTGGAGAATTGACCATTTTATCATTTTGTAGTGCCCTCTTTACCCTGATAACTTTCTTTACTCTGAAATCTGCTATGTCTGAAATTAATATAGCTACTCCCACTTTCTCCCACATATATATATATATGTTCATTCCATCCCTTTACTTTTAATCTATATATGTGCTTTTAAGTGGGTTCTTGTAGACAGCATGTAATTGGGTCTTATTTTTTGATCCACTCTGATAATCCCAATACAATTGTAATACCAATACAATTAATTGGTTTTTGTATCATTGATATTTTAAGTGATTATGAATACTGTTCCATGATGTGCAAACTGAAGGCTTTTAGTAATGTGGTGGTAAGGTGTGGAGGTAGAGAAGCATTCGTTTGTCCTAAGATTATATCTCAGGTTTTTAGTGAGCCAGTAGCCTTGGGCTGTGAACTTCATAAGTGCCTATCAGTTTTTCCCCATCCTTAGGTGGGAGCAAATGACTGAGGGTACTGAAACCTGGTATTTCCCTTCCCCCCTGTGAAAAGCAAGGGCTGGCTAGAGTTGAGTATTTCCTTCCCCCCTGTGAAAAGCAAGAGCTGGCTAGAGTTGAGTATTTCCTTCCCCCAGGTTAGTTAGACTCTGATAAAACCCCAGTGGGTTAGGCTCTGGTAAGATAGTTTATCTTGAGGAGGGCAGGGGTGGTTAAAAATTACAGAATGCTCTGGCATATTATTTCAAAATGGCTACTTGCTCCCTCCCCGTGCCAGAAGCCCAAGAGGATTTTTCTTCGATATTTACTGTAAAAACCTGGTAGGTCTACAGGAGGTAAAACTCAAAAAAGTGTGGGAGTCCCCACCCTAGAGTTTTTAATCCTCAGACGTGTTTACACTGAGCCTCTGGCAATTCATCAATTACAGTTCAGTTTTTCCTATCCCAGCACTGGTTCTCATGGAGGTTTCTCTTCATGAGTTTATGCTCTAGTAAGTTATGATTCTCTGTAACCACCTGTTTGTCTCTCCAATTTTGGGGACAGCAGTTTGCCCTGTGACTTGACTTCCAAGATGAATCTAAGAAGAGTTGCTTTTTCAGTTTGTTCAGTTTTTAACTTGTTAGGATGCAGTAGAGACTTGTAAGTTACTTACATGCTAGCCTGGAAACTGGAAGTCCTCTATTGACTATTTTATTTCTCAATTTTTGGTCATATTTTCCTTTCTCTTCATGTCTAGTTGTTTTTTTATTATATGGTGGAAATTACAATCATACAATGTAGGGGGAATGTTGAATTTTGTTCATGAAAGCAATGAAATCCTAGCATATCCTCTTGATCTTGTCAGGGTTTGTTTTTTGATTTGCTTGTATGGGTATGTTTTGGTTTTGCTCTTAATCCTAAATCATGGTCCTACTCTAGACTGTGGTCATTATTACTAATGTATGATCTTCTGTGGTCTCTTATGAATGCCTGAAGTGGTCAAGAAGATCATTCTCTTCTGGCATGGCCAGAATTTAAACATGTTCTAACTTTGCAGAATCTCAGACTACTTTGCTTGGGTTCCACTTCTTGTTCCATGGTCCAGAGAAGGATCCAAAACAGAAAAGCAAGGTAACAAGGGGCTCACCTCACATATTTTTCTTTTGTCCATAGTCACAATTTTGTGTTGCCTGTTGTTGAGTACCTAAAAACAGTGACCTCATGAATTTTTTCTGGTTCTAGAGTTGTTCACAGTGTGTGAGCATGGCTAATACCTTTCACTCTGTCTTAACTGGATGAAATCCAACACCTTCTTTTATTTATGTTAGCTTTACTGTGTTTTAATATGTGTAATGAAGACACCTCTATCTCTTCTCCCAAAACATTATCATTGCTTTAATTGTTTGTAGATATTCTCTCATAAGTATAACTCTAGGTAACTTTGCCAAGTTTGGAAACATTCTATTGGGATTTTGATTGGGATTGCATTAAATTTTGGCTTAATTTAGGGAGAATTCACATTTTTTTCAATATACTTTTTCTTAAATAGCAAGAGTTTATATCCTTACATTAAATCAAGTTTCCTTTAATATTCCTCAATCACTTTTAATAATTGTGCAAACATAGCTTCTACACATTTAAGTTTATTATAAGAAAAATATATTGTTTTTGTTGCTATTGTAGATATTCTTTATTCTGTTTTATATTCTAAATCTCCATCATTTATATGAAATAAGTAGTTTTTAAAAATTTTTAACTTTAACCAGTCTTTGAACTCTCATTCTTTTCTAGTTTCCTAGCAGATCATTCTGTGTTTTCTACATATGCCATCTAGGTACAGACAATATTTTTTACTCTACCTTATATATATCTTATTTATATTGTCTAATTATGGAAGATAGTACTTCCAGAATATTGTAATCTAAAAGCATTCTTATTATCACCAAAAATTTAATGGTATTTCAAAATTTAGCATCATGTCCCAGAAATAAACCCACTCACCTATGGTCAATTAACCTATGACAAAGGAGGCAAGAATATACAATGGAGAAAAGACAGTATCTTCAACAAGTGGTGCTGGAAAAACTGGACAGCTACATGTAAAAGAATGAGATTAGAATATTTCCTCATACCATATACAAAAAGTCAAAATGGATTAAAGACCTAAATGTAAGACTTAAAACCACAAAACTTCTAGAAGAGTACATAAAGAGACCACTCTTTGACATAAATTGTAGCAATAGTTTTTTGGATCTTTCTCCTAAGGCAAAAGAAATAAAAGCAAAAATAAACAAATGGTACCTAATTAAACTTAAAAGCTTTTGCACAGCAAAGGAAACTACTGACGAAATGAACTGAATGGGAGAAAATATTTGCAAATGATATAAGGTAATGGGTTAATATCCAAAATATATAAAGAGTCATATAACTCAATATCAAAAAACCTACAAACAGTCTTTTCAAAAAATGGGCACAAGACATGAATAGACATTTTTCCAAAGAAGACATTCAGATGGCCAACAGGTACATGAAAAGATGCTCAACATCACTAAGCATCAGAGAAACGCAAATCAAAACCACAATGAGATATCACCTCACACCTCTCAGAATGGCTATCATCATAAAGTTCACTAATAACAAGTGTTGGTGAGGGTGTGGAGGAATGGGAACCCTTATACATTGTTTGTGGGAATGTAAATTGGTGCATACCGTGGAAAACAGTATGGAGAGTTCTCAAAAAGCTAAAAATAGGATTACCATATGATCCAGCAGTTCCACTCCTGGGTATATATCTGAAGAAAACAAAAACACTAATTCAAAAAGATACATGCACCCCAACATTCCTAGTAGCATTATTTACAATAGGCAAGATATAGAAGCAACCCAAGTGTCCATCAACAGATGAAGGGATATAGAAGATATGGTATATGGTATATATATATATATATATATATATATATATATACACACAATGGAATATTATTTAGCCATTAAGAAGAACAAAATCCTGCCATTTGCAACAGTGCGGATGGACCTAGGGAGTATTATGCTTTGTGAAATAAGTCAGACACAGAAAGACAAAGTTATCACTTTTATGTAAGTTATCACTTACATGTGGAATCTAAAAAACAAAACAAAAACTGACTCACAGATAAAGAAAACAAACTAGTGGTTACCAGTTGTGAGAGGGAAGGGGGAGGGACAAGATACAGGTATGGGATTAAGAGATACAAACTACTATGTATAAAATAGATAAGTAACAGGGATTAATTACAAAGCACAGGGAAATATAGTCGTTATTTTGTAATAACTTTAAATGGAGTATCATCTGTAAAAATATTGAATCACTGTGCAGTACACCTGAAACTAAAAAAATATTATAGATCAACTATACTGCAGTAAATAAAACAACTTGAATTTAAGAAAAAAATTTTAAGCATCATGATGTCTTAAATTAGGACCCTAATTATACCCTTTTTATTAATTTTTAAAATTAAATTTTGACAAATATTTAATATCTAATACCTCTTCAGCCTCCATAAATATTGCCCTATAGTTTTGCTTCATTGGATTATTAATTTGGTGATTAATATGATTAGACATTTCAAATATTTAATCTCCTTGCATTTTCAGTGAACCTCACTAGATTATGCTGGCTTATAAAAAGTATTTTGCTGACCCTATTTGCTAAGTATTTTTTCCTAAGTAAATTTTTGGCCAACAATATACAAGTAAGTTTAATTTGTTTTATTTTTGTTTGCTAACGTTTTCAGATCTGTGTCATGCTGATTTATTGTCTGAAAAAGTTAAAATGGAATGGGCAGTTTTTCTGTTTTTGATATATTGACAGAAATCAACTCCAAAGTCATTTGCACCTGATATTTATTGTTGATCGTGGTGATAGTAAGGAGTGGGGTAAATAACTCTTAGACAACTCACAATTTCTTCCTTGTTAATACTTTCGGCTTTCTAACCCTTTGTAAATCAGTTTCATAAAATATAGTTTCCTAAAAATCATCCATTTCATCCAAGTTTTGAATACATTAGCATATGATTGTGCAATATATTATCTTGTGCTATGTTTAATAACTTTTTTTAAAAAAGAAAGAAATGATGCTCATTGTAGGAAAAGAAGCAGCAAATACAGAGTATACAGAGTCATGTAGATACAACTTCTTAATTTCATGACCCAGGAGTAACCTCTGTTACTATTTTAGGCATATTTCCTTCCAACATTTGTTCTTTAAAACCTGTACTATTTACCTCCGTAGTTTGTGCCACCTCTAGGAAAGGCGTGATGACTTGGTTGGACAGAGAATATTAGATTTCCTCCCTTGTGGGGTTTTGAGAGCTGGAGGTGGATGTGAGAGTGTGCTGATCTAGCCCACACTGGGACGAATACAGGAAAAGGGAGACCATGCTCTGTACAAAGACTAGAGAAATGGATAGACAGTGGGAAGTTTGACATCTAATGCAGTGAGCTTAGAAATAAGGTCTTGTGCAGAATAAAGGCTCTGTAGTACAGTGTAGGAAAAAATGTGGCAAATGAATTTGAGTGGCAGAACCACTGTGTTACACACAGGGAGAGGCACTTTTGAATGATTTATGAATTCTGATAAAGAGGTGGTATGTGTTCAGAGTTGATTCACATGGAAAAGTCAGATTCTTTGGCTTTCTCTAATGGTTTTTAGGGTTTCATACATTTAGATGCTCTTCCAAGCAATGAGAGAAGCTGTTCTTAGTCAGGTATTCCAAGTAAATACATTTAAGTGAACTTGGAGATTGAGGCAGATTTGGGACATTGAGTCAGTTGTCTATTTTTAGCTCTGTGATTTATAGTGTCTTTATATCTCTAAGTGTAGAGTCAAGTGCCTTCATATAATGCCATTTGCTGGTTTAATGACTTCAGTTGGATTTCCATTTCCTGAGTTGATATATTTTCTTTCTTTAACATACTGAGAGATAGTGAGATGGAATACTGAGGGCAGACAAGCAAATGCATGTTCCTTACCAATAAGTAACTATACTAGCCAAAGCTAAGAGAAAATAGGATTGGAAAAAAATGTTTTTCAGAGTATGTGAAAAAGGAGAAGTAAGTAGAGAGTTAGCTGTACTGAAATGAATGAAGCACAGGCTTTTGGAGTAAAGAGAACTTCACAAGGAGAAAACTTAGGTTGGTATTTCTATTCTGATATGAACTAGCTGTGTGCTCTTACAATCCCTTAATTTCTGAGCCCTGATTCTTCCTCAGTAATTGAAGATAATAGTCAATCATTTGCCAGAGAACTTGAGTTTCAACTTAGATAAAGAATATGAACTAAATTTATATACTGTAACTATTATTTATTGAGTGAGTACCTTCTGTATTCGGGCCACACCTCTGCTAGCAGTTGGTGCTAGAACAATAAATGAGACAGAAATCCCTGTGCTTAAGGGGAAGTATAAGAGTCCCTTGGGGGAGCTTATGGTTCACAAGTTACTAATACTTCAGGACAGGGAAAGACAGTCTTCCATTTCAGCAAATATCAAAACAATATATGTTCTTTAGAAGAAAAGGAAGTATAGAAAAGTATAAAGGAGAAAGGGGGAAAAAAAACTAAAAATCTACCACTGAAATTAGTATTTTTATCATGAGGTAATCATCATTCCATGAATCTCTGTGAATACACAAAATTGAAAGTTGGATAGACAGATACAGGCAAAAAGATAATAGATCCCACTAATTATGTGAAAATACAATCTTATATATTTAAAAATGAAATTATTCAGTTTTATTTGAATCTAAATGAAAAATGCAAAACTAAAATGATAGCAAACAAATTGATGAAACTCCGAACATTTTTTTTTTCCATTGCAAATGACAAAGAATTCTCCAAGATCTTGCTAGGGTTAAGGTGCAAGATTATGTACATTCAGAAATTCAACTCATTTTTTTCAAACTTTGTTTCAAATTTAGTAATAGATTTTTTAATTATGAAGGTTGAGAAAATAAGCACCTTCTCAACTTTGTTATGCCTTTTCTCCCCCTGTTCCCAAATTTTGCTTTATTTTATAGTTATACTGCTAAGCTTACCCTCTTGTCTACAATCATAATTTCCACAATTGTTTAGTCATAGTTCTATATTGAATGCTCATTGAATTCATATGGATGCTCATCTATATAGGGCGCTATATTGATGCTCATTATCAGTCCTTTAATAATTTCCAATTTCTTTGTTTTGATTGATCTCTTGGCTGAATGGATACCACAGAAAATCCAGTTGAAGGCATCAGAGAGCTGCTTAGGAATCAGAGAGCTCCTAGGCAGCCAAGACGTGCAGGGCCAAGAGCCTGGAGAGAATGAGGGGCAGGAAAGGGAGACCTACACTCAGCAGTTTTTCTAATGAGGTATTTGCTAAGTTTTTAAGCTGCAAAGGTGCAAGGCTAAGATGAATGGAATTTTTGGCATTCTCAGTGTGCCAAGGGAAAAAAGAAACTGGAGATTATGACCTGACAAGGAGGAGGGACGCTAGTAAACACTCCAGATCATCTGTTGAGATCCCCGAAGAGCCAAATGCTAGAAATGAAGGCAGACCAGAGGCCAAAACCTTGTGAAGACTGTGATGCAGCCTGGGGTAGCTCAGTCCATGATTATATTAAAATAAAATTCTCCATTTCACCTGCTCACTAGAGGTTAGGGTGAGCTCAGTCTGGAGGAAGATAGTATTTTCCAGAGCTTCTATTACTTTTCATTTTTATTTCATGTATCTTTCATATATAATGTTACTCTCTTAAAAAAAAAACTGCCACATGCACCAAAAAACAAGACCTAGAAAACAAATGATAAAAATAGACTCAGAGAAGTCCCAGCACATTATCAAGCACAGACATTATCATAACTGTGATTAATATGTTCAGAAAAATATATGACAAGATGGAGAATTTCACCGGAGAAGAGAATCTATTTAAAAAATCAAATGGAAAAACTTGAACACTAGAAATGTCTCAAAGGAATAATCTATAATCTCCATTAGAGTTTGAGATCTGAATCAATTCTTCCCTGTCTTTAATGGAAATCCCCTTTGTTCCCTTTTAACCTATTTTCTATTTATTTTTTCAGAGTGGTCATTCCTGTCATTCTCTATGAAAAAGAGTATAAATATCCTTCAGTATGTTTCAAGACAGTCACAGTTCAGTACCAAGCATATTAGACTTGTGATACTTCACTCTGTTATGGAAGAAAATTTAAAATCTCACATTATATGACTGAACATATGGTAGAGAGATATTTTCTTGAAGAATCATTTTTAACTTTCCAGAAGCACATGCTAACATTTTTTGCTTCTCAAAAGCCATTTTTCAATTGTGGGATTATATATTTTATTTTTTAAAGCCTAATTTTTAATATAAACATTACTAAGGTGACATAGTAGATAATTTAGAAATCTTGCAAAGAAGTAGTAATTACAAATTCTAAATTTATTCATAATCGTATATACTTTCTTCTGGTGCCTGATAGATTTCTGTGTAAAGCCTAGAAAAAAAAAATAATAGCAGGGGTAACACTGTAGCATCTGACTGTTGATAACGTTGATATCTATAGTCATCATCCAGAAGTATCTTTGACTAATTATTTGTAATTCATTCATCCAGCCAACATCTGCTGAGTATCTGTTATTAGACTGTCTTTGCTTTTGAGAAATTTGAAACCTAGTGGTAGAGGCAGACATTTTTAATTTTAAAAAGTACCACAAAGGTGGTAAGTGTGAGTTTGAGCAGGAATGCTTCATCTTATTGAGGCTGAGTGTGGATGCGGGGAAGGAATTTTCAGAGAAGTCTTCACAGTAGAGGGAGTGTTGAAGGTGTCTAAGTTAATAGGAGTCCAGCAAGCAGAAAAGGGGAAAGAGCATGTGCAAAGAACAGAGTGGGGTTCTTTGTACTTGGTGGGGTTTTGTTTGTCTGTTTTAGTGTTTGTAAAGAATACTAGACACAGTCACTCTTGCCTTCCAGGAAATGATAATTTAATGGCCTCACAGAGTCTCCAGAAAAACACGCCCCCTTAGCTTGGCCAGCGTTTGTTTTATAAAGATGGAGCTCAGGTTTCCATCTATGGACCAGCTGTGTTCTGTTCTTTCCAGCTCCTCCTTCCATCATCTGGTCCCAGGATCTGTGCAAAGATCTCATTATTCCCAGAAGCCGCTTCCTCATAAAGCTCAATTCAGGGATGAAGAAGTCTGGAGGGCAGACTCTTTCCTCCCAACCCCAAGGCTTCCAGCGCTGAATCAGGCATTCCTAGTACAAGTTAGGAAGACACAGTGAAAAACTGCCAAAGGAAAAAAGAGTGGGTAGTACAAACATGTGAATGGACATCCTACAAGCTCAGTGTACATCAAGACACCTGAAAGGCCTATTAAAACACAGATTTCTAGGCCTCAGCGTTTCCTGTATGGTAGGTGTGGAGTGAGACCAGGGATGAGTTCCCAGATGCTCCTTACTGCTGCTGGTCCAGTAAGCACGCTCTGAGAACTGCTGCCTTAGAGAAGGTAAATTTTCCTTGTCTGTGGCGGGGGTGGTGGGGGGAAGGACTGAATTAAACAACAATAACACAACAGTACTTTGATATTTCACCTAGGCTAATGTTCACAGATTTGGTAATTCTTCAAAATTATGTGATATCATTATAGTTTACTTTGGAAAAGTAAGGTGTTAGAGAATGGTAAGGCTTGAGCAGTCTTGACAGATGAGATATAGAATGACTCCAAATTTACAAGCTTGAAAATTACGAACCTTAAAATAAGAGGGAAGGATAATACAGATTACCTTATGAAGGAAAAAAACCCAAATAGTCTTTAAAATTTAACATTTTCCTGTTTAGTTTTCCTCGTTGGATCAGTCTGTTCTTAATAAACAGAAATTTAGAAACAGAAACTCTAATAATGTGAGCAGTAGCTATCATCATTTTTGGATGTCTAACCTCCCTAAGTTCATATTAAACAAAGAATTGTGCATTTCTGTATTGGATAGGGCTGTGGTTCTCAGCTCTGTCTGAACACTAGAAATACCTGAGAGAATCTGGGTTTAATGAATCTGTGGTCCAGGCGTTGACATTCTGTTTAAAGCTCAGCAGGTACTTCTAATTTGTGTCAGGGGTTGAGGGTTACTGGTGTAGTTATTGAGCTTGGGGTAACCTATATTTCATGGGTGGAGATTTTACTAATTACTTCCCTGCTAAAGCCCACATCAACTAATATCTGTATGAGGGTTTTTTATTTTACATATGCCTTAATGAACCCAAATTCCCCAACTTTGGTAAATAACACTTTGAAATAATGCTATGTTCTATTCATTGCCAGTTGGTAGGAAATTATATTTTTTCTTTCTAATGACTTTCATTATACATGCAGATTAGGAATAAATTTTTAAAACTGTAAGTCATGGCAATGGAGAAACCAGGCAGAGTATGTTCCAGCAACATGACAAAAGTGATGGAAGTTTTCAGAAACTTGCTGGCAGCAATTTCACTGCCAAAGAGCCACAGATCATGTTAACGCCTTGTTGGTTGTCATCCTGTTAGTTAAATTGAAGGGAGTTTTTGATTAAGGGCACAGTCCAACCTAGATCAAAGTGGAAATGACTATTGACACTTGGGTTCTTTTTAAGAAAGGAGAGTTTGATTAGTCACTCATAAACTTGACTGACCACATAGAAGCATATAAATTACTTGGTGAAACAGCTTCTCATTTAGAATCAGAGGGATTACAAGAGAAACCTCACCAATTAATGGTTTGTGCTAGTTGCTAAATTCAGGATTTATTTTCGTCAGGTCCCCAGATTTAATAAATACAAGTAAAGGATGTCCAATTAAATATGAGCTTCATATAAACAACATGTAATTTTAATATAATTAAATCTTAAATATTGCATGGGGCATACATATTCTAAAAATTACTCATTTTTTTATTTGAAATTCACATTTACCTGGGCATCTTGTATTTTACCTAGCAAGTGTAAATCTTACTCTGTCTTCCAAAGGGGTTTTGTCAGGATTGCGTAACAAAAAAGGGCTGTCTTGAGACTACTGTCTTAGAAAAATTAGATCTGACCCTCACTTCCCTCTTCTTCCCCTTGTAAATTATCATAACAGCAAAGTACACTCCTCTGTTTTATTATTGTGAAGCTAGGAAAGCAAAGTGTAGGAAAGATACACCCAATACACCCAATGAACAGAGGTAAGTAAAACTCTCTTCCTGTTTTTCCATCGTTTGTCCTTCATGTTTATCAAGATCTCCCCAAACTTGACCTTCCCCTTGTCTCTGAGTTTATCACCCTTTATGATTTCATTGTCTCCTTTCTTTCTCAGCCTGGATTCCATGATTCTTCTTTGATACCTCATTCTTAACAACAATCTCAAATTGTTCTTTCTTGTGGTCCAGCTACTCATAGACCCTCACTGCAGGAGGGAACGAGTTATAATATCAGAATGACCTGGGGAACTTTTTCTAGCTAGACATCCCTGCTCTCCTGATAGAAAAGCCTCCCTGATAGAAAAGCCTGGTCTAGTGCCAATGGGTGGGAGAAAAGCAGGCTATTCCTCTCAGGTCTTCATAGGGTGAAAAACCTGATGGTCTATGTCTAGTTTGCCTTTTTGGAAGGTGTTTCCAAGAAGAAGGCACAAACAGCCCTCCCAGCAAATATGTAGTTCTTTAGTTGTTCCTCTTTAGCTCTATTCTATTAAAAGGAATCAAAAGGTAGTGTAGACCTGAAATGAATATACTCTTATATGTCGATGATATCCCAATTTAAAAAGGGGGAGTTAATTTTTTCTTCTGTTATCTCAGTGGCCACACTTGCCTGCGTTCAGAGCACTTGCCACAAATCACGTGATGCTTCCAGTCAGCATGGGGCGGCTGAGTGCATTCCATAGCTAGGGGTTGCCGGTGCCTGTGCACATGATCACTGCAGACCAAGAAGTGATAGGAAACAGCTTTAAAGTATCTTTAGTGCCTGCTAACCAGTTCAAAATCATGGTCACAAAATAAAAGTTGGAGACTCTCCAACTTCACACCCGCACTCTAGAACAAACCCAAATTATTATGGGTTTAGATTTGGACACATATTTACAATGAAAAAATATATTGCAAATTGCTTATTTTTAATATTAGGATTTCTTTATTTACCCTTTTAACAGTGGGAATTTTTTGTAAATACTGAAACGGTAAAACGTTGTTTAAGAAAAGTTAACCTTTAAAATCATGTATTTTCTTGGATACTTTATTTACTTGTGTGTATTGTATGTAACTGTTCCTGTCTTCATGACGTGTGAAAACTCATTTACTCTCAGTTGAGCTAAAGCAGTTTGAAGCTCAAGAGAATGACATTTGGCTGTGCTTGTCAGACAAGCTAGTTGACTATGTAAAAACACTTAGTTTGAATGCAGAGTTTTCTCTGGGGAGGAGCAAAAGCAATGATTGAAATCACTGTCATGTTTCAGTCATGGAGTTGGTCATTTGGAGGCAGATAAACTTATCAGGGATTCCTGAGCGGCAGTTAGCAAAGGCCTGGCTGACTCGTCCTTGGAAACGGGAAAGGTGAGAGGAGTGGTTCAGCAAGTGCCCCTAGCACCTGGGACTTTCCCTCTTTGGAAAGTGGGCTTCCGTCTTGTGGTGGAGTTGACACCACACCAAAAACACCTCATTACTGTGGTGTGATTGAGGTCATGCCCTCGAGTCACTTCATTCCAGTCTCCAGTTTTCACTGAAAAGTAAAACACCCTCAGTGAGTCTTCGTGAGGAGGAAAAACCCGGCTTCAGCTTTCCTTCCCACAGAGCCCATGACTGCCAGGCCTGAGCGCCAAGGTAATCGTCTGTCTGTCTGAGGCTGCTTGCAGCTGCCTGGGTGGTGATAAATGCTGACACCTCGAGGTCAGAACTTCCCCTCAATGTGTGTTGCAGAATCCCTGGCAGAAAGAAACAGCAGCTCAGTACAAGAGGGAGGGGTCCTTGCAGGTGGGTCTGGTTGAGGGGCCTCCAGGCATTTCTCAGCCTGTACAGGAGGTTGAGTGGTAAGCTTGCTGGAAGAGACGTGGAGAAAGTTACATGAAATCTGGGCTTTGCGGCTCCCAGAGCAGCTTTGCAGCACTGTAGGAAGGAAAGAAAGTGCTGCGCTAGCTGAGGGGTCCTTGTGCCCAACAGGATACAAATGAGCGCTCCTAAATGGCCCAAGAGTATTTGTCATTGGTGCTAGGGGTTGTGAGGATGGCAAAGGACACACGGGGCTGCTGGGACCACAAACAAAGGCTAAGCTAGAGAGTTGCACGTGTGTGTGTATCTGTGTTTCAAAAATGAGGGATAAATTAGGTGTTTGGGATTAACAGATACACACTATATATAAAATAGACAAACAACAAGGACCTACTGTATAGCACAGGGAATTATAGCCAATATCCTATAATAACCAGTAATGGAACAGAATCTGAAAAAGAATAGATATTTATTATATATTAAATATATAACTGAATCACTTTGCTGAACACCTGAAACTAACACAACATTGTAAATCAACTATACCTCAAGGAAAGATAAATTTAAAAAATGAATCTTTGAAAACCAATCTTAATCTTAAAAAAAATTCTAATGTGGGAAGGCATTTGAGTCTAATTTGCTTTAGTTGTTTGAGGTTGGTAAGGTCAGTAATAATACAGGGAAAGTTAATGGAAGGAAGTGTCACTTAAATACCTATTAATTAGGGAGTGGTTCCAAAATCTGAAATCTAGTAATTTTTGGGGGGTATGAGTATAAATTGGGACTACAAGATTCTTTATCTCCTGGGAGAGAGTTCTCTCTTTATTTCTAATGTATATATATCGATATGTGTATGTGTCTATACACACACACACATATGATAAATGTATATATTTACCGTTATCCATATAAACAACATTGGAAACTAAGGGATTGAGAAGGAATTCGTGTTGCTGATGTAAAATAAGTCTTGTAAGAAAATGATTTGATGAGAGCCAAGTGTGTCAGTTTGCCATAAGAAGCCAAGAGGTCAAACTATGTAATTTATGGTTTAGCACAGCATTCTTTAATATGTATTATATGGTCTTCTGTCAGTGAAGTTTTACAATGTACAATCACAAATTTGTGTCCTAAAATATATAGACGAGTGTATATATGCACACACACACACACAAAAGGCAATGTTTACGGTGGAGTCGTGGCTTATGTTGGCATCATGTTCTGAGGTCAACAAGTAAAACAGAAATCATGAATTATAAACTTAGCCCTGGAAAGCTTTGAAGTTGCTCATAAAAACAGTAGGTACAATTTTGTTTTTACAGTAACACTTGTACATGCTGAAGCATAAGTGTGCATAGAATGAGCTGACTGAAGAAAGGACAAATATGAAATTTTCATGCTGATATTTGGGTATTCAAACTATTCCACTTGGCATAGACAGCAGGCAGCAAAAACAGCTTTCAAGTCCCTCCTGGGATGAGGGGGTACATGATTTTAAGGGATTTCTGCTTTCTGGCCTTTTATCTTAATAGTAGTCTTCTGTACTCCTAATAAATACTTTTTCCTGTAATAATGAGGATTAGAAAAGATACAGGGATCTCAACTCATGGGGGTTGAGTTCCAGAGTCTGTGCAGAAGGTAGAGTATATGATGCAATTCCACTTTATTTTGAGAAAATAAACTTCAAGTTGAGTTGATTTCATGTTATAAGTCATTTTCATTACATTGTGTCTACCTGCACTTATTCTTTTTGTCTTGGTAAGTGGAAAGAAGATGGGTTTCATCTCCTTAAGTCAGTACCAGTTAATTGGTTTACTGTATCTGGTAAATTATATTTACCATAAAGCTGATTTTTATAGAAAGTGATATCAGTCTCTTTTACAATTCAGTTTGCTTATGTGGTATGTGTTGGGATGTTTGTGTGCGTGTGTGCGTGTGTGCGTGTGTGTGTGGTGAGAGTCTGAGTGTATCAAGACATCTTGTACAAACCTCTGTCAATGCTTGAGTGTGAGGGAGATACAGACATGTCTGGAATTTCTTACACCCTGTGGGAGTGGGTCCAGCAGAAGCCTCATAATAGGAAGACAAAGGAACTTTGTGTGAAAATTCAACCTGCAGGAGGAAGGCGTGTGGCATGGGGCACTTGGCCCAGTAAGAAAGGCTTAGTTGTGGTAGTAGTGGGGACAGATCTGAGGACAGCATGGCATTTTTCACTCAGGTCTGTCTCAGCCCAACCCTTCATGGACTTTTTTCTGACTCCTAGGAAGTGGACTGTTTTACTAGAAACTCTGTAAGCGATGTGGCTCAAACAGCACTGCCTTGGTAGCCCTTTAAGAGGGGCAACTCAAAAGACAGAATGGGGCAGAAGCTGTGACCATTTGTGCCATGATGCCCGACACAACAGGCGAAGTACCAGCGGGATCAGAATTGTTAATGAGCACATGTCTCTATCTGGGGACTTCCAGAAATTGGTGAGTGTACAAAGCAGAGAAATTTGAATTATTACTGTTAATGTGACCACATCTGTACCCACAGACAAGTTGAGGCTGAGAGAAGATTTCTTTTTACCTCTATTATTAAACATCCCACTGGTAATTATTTATTTACATAACCACTCCCCTACTAAGGCCCTGCAGGCCAGGCCTATATTTTATTCATCTTTGTTTTTCTAGAGTCTAGCCTTTGCCCCTGGTACATAGTAGGGGCTCACCAAGTGGTGGTGCTATTTTGTTTTAAGATGAAGGAGTGATTTCTTTGTTTGTATTTGTTGATTATGAAAATAACTATCTGAGATATAAAATTATTGGGTGAGGAGGAAGAGGAAGAGGAGAAGGATGGGATCTGACTTTGTTTCCACCTTTGTAGCATCTTCCTTTACAGGCTCTTGCCCCGGGCATGAATAAAGTAGCAGATAGAGATTCCTGCCTGAGAGGAGAATGCCAAATTAGAAATTGGGGAGGAACCTCAAAATATCCCATTAGATCAGAGCAGTCGTGTTTTCATACAGAGGTTGGATAAAGGAGAAAAGAGTATTTCAGCTAGAGGCTTTGAAGGGCTGACAATGAGTGCAGCACAATATAAAGCTCAGTTTATTGTGTCTGAATGAATGCATCGGCATTTCTAGACTGTAACCTATACATCTGTTTTACGGGGGGAGGGGTGAGTGAGGGAGAGAGAGAGGAGAGAGGAGAGAGGAGAGAGGAGAGAGGAGAGAGGAGAGAGGAGGGATTAGGGTTGTAAAAATAGAACCAGTGTGAGGGGCTGAAGAAAGGGATGTTAGCAATGACCTGGCTCAGCCACTTAGGCAGCTCTGCCACATTCCTCAGAACAAACAGCTATTAAAATCCAAGTGCACAAAGCCTGTAGCAGGCTTGGTAATGACAAGCTCTGTCAGCACACTGTAATTAACACGGGGTGGTATAATTTATAAGGAATGCACTATACAGTTTAACGCCAACACAGAGGGGGGAATATCTCTTGTTAGCCTGCAGAATCAAAAGTAGCCTCATCCCTTGATGCCAGCGTCTTTCTTTCCAAATGGGCTTTAATTTATTATTTTTTTTTAACTCACAAAAGCCTTTGTCATACCAAGTTAGTTTTGCGCAAGGCACAAGCGAGCCTTGGAGGTGACCCTTCACCTCCCCTCCCCCTCCCATATTAATCAAGAAGGACAGTCTCAGCAGACTGTCTTTACTGTACATAATTAAGCAGTTCTGAATGCTCAGTGAAACTCAAATGGGATGGCACGGAGCCTGGTAATATGACAGTTAATGGGATGAGACTAGCACTTATTCTGCCTCTATAATAAGCAAAGGCTTTTTGCTTTCCAACTGAGGATGGGAAGAGAAGGAAGCAGTCACAAAAGATAATAACAGTGACAACGTGGGGCTGTTAGGCTCCTCTCTGTACCTTTTATGATTGTCGCCAAAAAGGAAAGTGCACCCGAACTGGAAGGGATTACCTCTTAATTATCCTTGCTCGGTGGCTGCAATAAGCAAAGGCTTTTACTTCTGTATAGCTGTGGATTGGTGTGAGAAGCATTCCCAGAAAATAACTCTAATGGGAAGGTTTATACCTCTTTACTCTTCTTCCTGCCTCCTGCAAGCCTTTAAGCTAGTTGAAATATTGCCTTAATCCTACTTCTTTGGTGATGCGGATGTTTAAGAAAATGATGTGTTATTTTCCTTTTGGAGGATGGTCAACATAAGTGTGTGTCATAAAGGACCATTTGCTAGGTCTGTGGCTTTCCTCTGCTGACCTGCACACACACAAAGATAGCATCTTTCCTTCCCCTAAAGGAAGAAACTGGGTAAAATTACCTTCGAAGCAAGAAAAAATATGGTGACTGAAACTACCCAAAATGGTTATTTTTAGCTGTATAAGCTTGGTACCACAAATTAAAAAGGCTCGTTGGCTTTGTCCATTGAACAACTTGGTAAAAAAAAAATCTCTTTGTGCTGTATGAGCTGTGGGAATAACTGGCATAAGGCAGTCATTAAATGATCCCGCCAAAGAGAAAACATATCAAACATTCATCTGAGAGGCAGCCGTGCAGTGCCAGGATTCTGTACTCTTGTGTTAGGAGACATCCCTGGGATGCAGAAATCTAAAGGAACAAAAACCGGCCCTGTATTCAGGAATGGGTCCAAGTGACTAATCGGAATCACTTAGAATGTAATTGTCTATAGAAAGATACTGAAAAGGGATCGCTCAGTATTACGGTTTCCAGGGAGGAAGGGGGTGGGGTGGCCCAACAGTCTAGGATTTGTAAAAAGCTGAGATTTGGAGTCTGGGTTTGTATTTTAGGCTCTGCTGCTGACCTTCTGCGTTTCCTTTAGAAAGTGCCTTGATTTCCTGAAGGGTAAAGGAGAAAAACCTCATTCAGTGATTTGAGGCTTTCAAATGAGAGGGAGTCATCAGTAGCCTGCCTAATCAGCGTTCCAAATTCTATTTCTTTAGGGATTGTGTTATGAGATTAGAGATGGCATTTGGCTCCTGAGAGTGTTTTCTCTGGGTTTAGCAGAGAATGCAGGTGTTTTGCTCTAGAAGCTGCGGCTGGAAACAGTGAGAAACACTCTGTTTTGGAAAGGTAACAATTTGGAGAACTGAAAACCTTCACTTCCTTTCCATAAGGATGAACAGAAGTCCTTTCATTCACATCCATCAGATTTTATTTCAGACTCAGAGACCTTTTCAGTTTAGCAGAAATCTCAGCATATGTTATCCTGCTCCAAAACAGCAAACGGTGGCTTAAAATACATTCATGCATTTCAAATGCTTGCTCTCAAAACAATATATATATATGTACACACACACACACACACACATTTCTACTCACATGGCTCCCATTTCAGCAATTTTGTCGGGGTTTTTTTTTCCCTTCTTTTTCTTCCCTTTGCTCTAAACTGTGCAAGCATGAAGCACATGTAAAGAGAATTCAAGAGCATTTTGTAATTCTTGAAAGGTTAATGGCACTATTTATAGACCAAACTGTAAAGCAACAACCCTCCACATGACCCTTCGGGGTCACCGTAGTAATAGCAACCTCAGTGGAGCCCTGACCAGTCATGAATTACTGTCTGTGATACTGAGAATGCTGACAGTTCAATCACAGCACTGTTTCAATAGAGAACTCCGTATATTTAAAGCGCTGATACTGTTTTCCCTCTAAATGACAGCCTTGACAGATGGGCCAAAAGCACCGCAGACGTTTGAACAAGGAAATAGAGAGGGAGCCTGCTGGAAGCTGGGCTTCACGCAGCCAGCCGAGAATGATGAATAAAGTGTGATTGTGTCTGACAGGTAGTAATATAACTATTCATTCACCATAGCACACCTGGAGCACACTATATTAAATGGTACAAGTTGGAGAGATTCTGGGACCAGAATAGGAAGTGTGAATCCCAGGCTGAGTTTAGGTACAGCAAGACAAGAGGTCAGGGGTCAAGCAATATCAACTACCTCAGAGAAGGCTGGAATTAAATTATTTGCTTACTAAAGCGTTTTTGCTGACACGTTGCCAGGATCATTACTTCACGTCTGAACACTTCAAATAAAAGCAGCCTTTCCTCTCTCTCCCTCCCTCCCTGACAACTCCAGTTATTTCTTTTCTCATCTGAAGTCTCTTTCTCTTTTGCTGCTGTTGTTGCTGCTGCTGCAAACCCTCGTCGGAGAACAGTCGAGAGAAAGGTTGACCGGTCAAAGGGTCATCGTCCCTGGTACAAGCAGCCCCTCCTGACCCCAGCGCGGTTCTGCTTGGACCAGGACGTGGAGGCCAGTCATTGAGAGTCACATAACCGGTGGACGTTCGCCCAGGTGCGAAGCAGGAGCTGAGGACCTGACAGGGGGAGAGCGTTGTGTCTGCAGACATTTGCCTTTTGCCTGGAAAGTCAGCAAAAACCCTGAGATGCTGCCTACTAGTCAAAGAACTATTTGCAAAGCAAAGCGCAGAATGGGGGTGCAGGGTTCCAAGAGAGTAGGACTTTTTCCCAGAACTTGCGACCTCTTCTCCAACCTTCCACTGCACACATGGCTAAATATTTCTCCACTTGCCTTAGCATTCATTTCTAATTACCATGTCTGACTGTCATGTTCTGAAAGCATTATTCCCAGGAAGGATTGTCTCATCATAAAACAAGATTGAGCACGCTCTCAGATCTGCCATTTTAACTTTACTTACGTGTGTCTTATATAATAACACCTACAGGAGGAACGTGAAACGTCAGAGCTTAGGTAGTGCTCTATTTTATAATGTGTGTGTGTGTGTGTGTGTGAGAGAGAGAGAGAGAGAGAATATACACACAAATTGTGTGATTAGAGGCTCCCTAATAAACAAGGAGCCTGTATTGGACCCTAGCTTGTTTCTAAGCTCCTTGGGAGAGGAAACACTTGGTGGTGGCTTTTGCATGGGCGAATGTTCATCAACTGCGGCCTCAGATTAGTTGTGCTTGTCACTTTCTTTATTCACAGGACCCCGTGAAGGCCAGGAAGGTTACCCTGCTGCCATGGCTGTGCTATTTGGAGGGTCCCTCTGGGAGCCGAGATGCTGGTCACTTTTGTCTCCCCGCATTCCATTTTCTCTTCTTGTCTTTGTGGCTGATTTGGCTGGTCTGAAGCTGATTCCCTGACAGCAGGGTCACTGCCTACGCAGAAAGCTCTGTGTACCCGACTTCACCATTTCAGCTTTTCCTTTCTCATGAAAATCACATTTTTAATAGGTGGAGTTTTCTTTTCCCAGCCTACTGCAGGGGGAAACTGTGGGCTTGACACTTAGAAAGGATTTTGCATGTGACCTCTCTGATTAGCTATGGAAAACAACGTCCAGTTAGAAGTGCCCCCGCCCCCAGCCCTGACAAGCCAGGTTTTTTGTTTCCTTCACACCCTTCTTCTTCTCCAACTGGTATTCCTCAGCTCTTTTGAAATCCTGTTGGTTACTGGGTTATGGACATACCTTTTTCTGTGTCTTCATCTGTATCTACAAATCCATATATATTTTATCTGTATCATCTCAAGAAAGAATATTTAACAGCTGTTGGCTCTAATCTGGCCTCAAAAGAATGCATTTTTGGGAACTGGGCAAAGTGCAGAATCCTATCTGGCAGGTCTCTTAAGAGAACTCAATTGAAAACTTACAATAAAACTTCACTTTTTTTTTTTTTTTTAACCTCTCAGTAAGATTTCTCCTCCCCATTAGTCTTCCTTGTGGGCATTTAGTATATATACTTTTAAAAGCATAAACCAAATGTTTCTCTAAATGCCTCTCTGTCTTCTTTTTAAATGGACTCTAGTGTATGTAGTGAATTGAGCACAGTCATTGTGTGGCCTTGTATCTAATGCATATCCTTTTAAGCTCTAGTTGAGAGGCTGCACAATGCTTAGTGCTGCCAATAAGGGGAAAGGGACTGTTTTGCAAAATAAGCAAATTGGATTATCCAGTGTATAAATAGGCACTCAGTCTTCTTTTCCAATGTAAATCAGGAAAAGCAATTTGCTTGTGTAGAAAAAACCAGCAACACTACTCACACCTCCCCCATCTTGGCTGGCATTGGGAGTTCATTATAGGTGAGGAAAAGGAATTTGTTAGCACCCATACGGGCTGGAGACAGTAATTAACTAATTCGTTTCCATTTTTCTGCAGTTTAAACATAGGTATTATGAAAAATATTCTTTTGAATAATCCAAAATCTTTTGTGTTACATTCATATTAAGACAATAAAATGAACAACTGGGTTTCTAGATTCTTCAGGCTCCATTAAAGAAAAAAAACTACCTGCAAATTTGCCCAATAACTTATAACTTGTGATTGGTGAGAGTCAGACTTGGGCATCACAAAGATGAATTAAACTTGGTTTCTTTTAAGAAACAGTGGGTCAGGGTTGCCATGGTGTAAATTGGGCATTATTTGAAATGAGATGCCATATCACTTCATTTGTGCATTGAAGAAAATTGCTGATTTTTTTTTTGCTTTTTTTTTTTTAATTTTTGGCTGTGTTGGGTCTTCGTTTCTGTGCGAGGGCTTTGTCTAGTTGTGGCAAGCGGGGGCCACTCTTCATCGCGGTGCGCGGGCCTCTCACTATCGCGGCCTCTCTTGTTGCGGAGCACAGGCTCCAGACGCGCAGGCTCAGTAGTTGTGGCACACGGGCCTAGTTGCTCCGCGGCATGTGGGATCTTCCCAGACCAGGGCTCGAACCCGTGTCCTCTGCATTGGCAGGCAGATTCTCAGCCACTGCGCCACCAGGGAAGCCCGAAAATTGCTGATTTTTAAGAACTGTTTTCATCTTTTTAGAGTAAACCTGAAATGTAGTCAAAATTAGTATTAGCAATTGAATGGTCTTGGACACCATGCTGGTTAGGGCTCCTTTAATTATGGCTAAAAAGGTGAAATTATAGCATAGTAGAGCTAAGAGAAACTTAGCAGTCATTTTGTCCTCTTCTTGTTCTAAGCGTGAAGTGGCAAAGCTCAAAAGTTATAATGCTGCATGGTGGTTGCAACAAGCCAGCACCCACGTCTGCGACGTCTCTGTGGACTGCAGCGACGAAGAGATGAGCCACAGATTACCAACCTATCCAGAGAAATGTTACACACAATGGCTGTAGAAAACAGTTTAAAATGTTTAGTTAGGAGTTTGCTTAAAATGTATAATGAGCCTACGTTATGATCCACACTTATTCTCACCTGCTTTCTCTTTTAACCATGTCACAGTTGGGCATTTGTTTTTTTATTCTTTCTTTAAAAAATTTTCATTGAAATATAGTTGATTTACAATGTCATATTAGTTTCAGGTGTACAGAAAAGTGATTGAGCTATACGTGTGTGTGTGTGTATATATATATATATATATATATAAAATATATATTCTTTTTTTTACATTCTCTTCCATCATCGGTTATTACAAGATATTGAGTATAGTTCCCTGTGCTATACAGTAGGCCCTTGTTGGTTATCTATTTTATATAGAGTAGTGTGTGTATGTTTATCCCAACCTCCTAATTTATCCCTCCCCCCCCCCCCCATTTTTTATTCTTTCTATTCTTCCATCCCATTAGTCTGGTTGTCAGTCCTGGGTAGCTAAGAACAAAAAATGAGGAAAAAAAACCACTGAAGTTTCTAAACAGGTGATCTTCAAAAAAAAAAAAAAGAGAGAGAAGAAGAAAAGAAAGTGAGTATGGGGTGTAGGGCAGACGTATAAATTATTAATCTTTGTATTCTTATTTACGGTACATGGCTATCTTGGGTAGGTTTTCTAATTTCCATTGCAGAATTTAACATAGGTACAGCCCATGGCAGCTATAAGCATTCTGTATGTGATCGCCAATTAGGGATGCTTCCTGGCCGCCTCTCTCAGTGTGCTGCTCCTCATGTTTGATATCTTGAGCAGTATTTGTAATCAAAGATTATGATTGGTGCACACAGTTCTGAGGAAGTGGTGTTTATAGCACTCCCCACATCAAGGGCAGCGGCCTCTGAAGCAAACCATGGTGTCCCCAGGCAGAATGAAGTCAGGACTATAAAAACAAACTGAGCAGACAGCCAATGAAAAGGCAAAATCACATCTCTCCATAGTTTTACTTTACGGGGGCAAATTATAGGGGATAAACTGGAAAAAAAAAAAAAGATTTAATGAGGCATTTTGCTTAATATTGTATTTTAAAGTGCAAATGGCATGCTTGTAATAGGGGAGAGAGAAGGGGGGAAAAACTGGTAAAAGAGCATTGTGCTAAAGCCTGCAGGTAATTATTAGGCTTCAAGATGAAAAGCTGCGTTTTGGAAAAGTGTTATTGATTGGAATTTTCTCTGCAAGTACCCTTTTAGGACACATCTATAGGATTTATTCCATACAATAGAGGCTTGCAGTCACCGTGTCAGGATCCGCCTTGCTTGGGCATCAGACTTCAATTAGATAATGACCATGGCAGGGAGTGAATAGCCAGAGAGTCATTCATCTTCCTCTGTACATGACACAGTGTAACGGGTGTTTCTGACAATCAGTGCACATTGAATTAGGTCATTGCTGAGTTTGTCGGGCTTTGAAAGAGTCTGTGCATTTACATGTGATGATTTCACCAGCCCTTTTCTCGTCCCTCTCCCTCTTTGCAAACAGCATCTATTGTTCGGGAGCCCATATTGTAGTGGGGATCTGAATTCATGTCCGCGGATTATAAGCAAGGGTTGCCACCACAGCCCATAATCAGCTCGTGAGCATTCTGCTCATGTGAGCCTGTGTGAATACAATTTTCAGTGGCCTAATGTGACAGGTAATCATAAATTAGCATTTGCTTTAAAACAACAGCAGAGTACACAGCCTGCATGCTTAAGGAGAATGACTCAGTAAGTAGTCCAGCTCTGTAATGAAGTGGGAGCTCATTAAACAGATGCTATCTATTTCACTGAGCTGTACAAGCAGCAAACAAACCAAATGGAAATGTTTCAACAGAACACTGCAGTCAACCAAGACAAGTTCAGGTTCATTAGCTGTGGCACCATCTATAGGAATTAGTCACAGTAATACTTAAATAGTTGCTTGCTAATTTATCATTTTACATTTGCTACTACATTTGCATAATGTGTTGTGTCCCCTCCCTCATCTCTGGTTACATTAAAATGCCCTCATCTGCATGTAAAAACTGAAAGCTGTGTGATTAAAAGAAAAAAAAAAAAGGCATCAGAAGCACCCATATTTGGCAGTTGGCTGGTGATAACCTTGTTGTTTGCTTCAAATATTTAAGCTGTGTCTCTAATATTGGCGTCGTGTCATTTTAACAGGCTGCACTTAGGAGGCCATCCTGGGAGGAGAGAAAGACCCAGACCTGTCTTTAAGCAACTAGGTGGTGAGTTGGGTGAAGTAGGAACTCAGCAGCCAGTATTGCTAAATTAACCTGCTGTTAGAAAGAGCTTGGCATGCAACTCTGTAATTTCAATGTCCAAAAATAACAAAGCCATGGAGTGAGGCTTAATGCCATACAGAGATCAGGAATGGTTGCTCTGTGGGTTCCCTGGGGCCGTGTTGAGATGATCTGTCCTAATTGAGAAACAAAGTCATATGGTCTCTTTCATGTGAAGCACAGTCACTTAAAGCTGATGGAAAGTACCAAATTTCACTAGTTACAGAAGGATTTAGGTTTTTAGAGGGAGCTACTCAAAACCGCAGTGATCAGCACTAAAATGTCCATGAAGCCACAGGATTCAGGGTGCGAGGGACGGGGAGATTGTCAGGGGTGGGGGTGGGGGAGTCGGGATGGGGCAGGGAGAGCCAAATTAGAACTAGAGAGAGATGCTGCTTCTTATATATTGTGTCTGGGTTTGGGTTGGTTGATGAGGTGGTGATAAATTATTCAGTGGAACAACACAGAACAAAGACAATTTTTCAGGGTTTTCATTAATTATCCCGCATTGTTATTGATATGAGGTCCCTTTATAATGTAAAATAAATTACTGAATACTTTCTTTGTGTTCTTAATTCTCTTTCTCAGGGAACTCGGGTTTCACTAGCAGCCTAGAAATTGTGTTTTGGGTTGGAATAGTGATCTGCAAAGCTAGGGATTCTTGAGAGATAGAAACCAAGAGTGAGGCAGACACCAAAAGCAAATTTTACTTCTTGTTTCTGTTTGATCAAAGTTGGAGCACAGACAGAGAACATAGTCTTTTCTCCCCTCTTCATCTTTGTTGTGACCATTTGGAAACCCCATCTTTCTAACAGTGTAAACTGATTAGGTATTCTGAGATTTTAAAATCCTTGTGAGTGTGTGTGTCTAAAATCTACCTTCTTGGTGTGCTGTGAGAGAAGGTGAAGACATTTGGAGAACATTAGTGGCCAATTAAAAATGAAGATGTGTAAACTGAGGAGAGACGAGAAGCACATTATGTTTATGATAGAACAAACAGGCAGTGGAAACTGCCATTCAGTTTGTTGGCAAGGGCCATTAGAGCTTTCTCAGGAAATCAAAACATACGCCTCGTTGTAAAGAGTCTCAGAATATGCATATTGCCTCTGTTTTGTCAGTAAATTTAGGGTAGTAGAACATGAATGTTTAAAAAATGGTAAAAAATTCATAGAGCGGTCATTCAAACATTTTATCTGTTCAGCAGCATCTTTTCCTTTCAGGAATCATCACTCCTTTGCACAGAGAGGCTAAAAAGCGCATGGTCTCATATCCCAATCCCCAGGGGTAGGCACACTACCTGGGCTGGTCACCAGAGTACTCCATTCCCTGGCCCCAGTGATTGGCTCAGGGATGGTCACGTGACCCAACAGGCCAATTAAAACCTTTCCTGAGAGTTTTGCTGGAGCTTTTGGAAAGTCCATTTCCTTGGGGACCGCTACCTGTAAAGTTTTGAGCTGCCATGAGCTATCCTTAACCCTGTGTGGAAAGGCCTTTTCTGAAAATGCATCCAATGTGGAGAAAAACCAAAAGGAGAGACAGAGAAATGAGTGAGCCAATATTTTTTTCTTCTTTCTTAAGCCATTTTGTGACTATTTGCTAGGACTTGTAACTGGAAGAGTCCTGAATAACATAACATACTTACCCAAAGCTTCATTTTATGATGGTAACTGTGAGGCACAGTTGGTAGAAATGCATCGTCTATTAACTTGTAGCCCAGTCCCTTTTTCTCTTGTGCCGAAATCAGCATATTTTAGATTAGTTCTGTGGTCTGAATGAGTCCTTGTAAGTAATTTAGTGACTACTTATAATATGAAATAGTATTATCTCATATTATAGTAATCAGTAAAAATATCTATAATAATACTAAACAAAGATGTAGTATTTAAAGCAACATATTCTTGGGGTCATTTTCAGAAAACCAAATCTTCCCCGTCCTTAGCTCAAACTCATCTTCAACATCTCCAAACTGGCTTCTGCCCTTTTCATGCCATCTTTATCTCCTTAAATTCTCAGCCTGACTCAGAGCTGTCTTCCTCCAGAAGACTTCTCCATTTCCACAGCCTTGGGGAGCCAATCCACCTATTGTATGGTTCATCATTTCCTTCTAAGTCTTTTCACACTTGTTGCTTTACATTTTCCCCCCTGTGTTTATTTGACTACTATCAGTTCCCTCTACCACTAGACTTAAGCTCTTTGAGGGCAGTAATTGTATTTGCTTTTCTCCACCACAGTGTATCCCCAGACTTACATAGTACTTAGAACAATCAGGAGATATATCTATATAGATATATCCACATCTATCTATCTAGTTAGCTAGCTAGCTATCTGTCTGTCTGTCTATAATGAATAACTGTGTTATAATAAGAGATATATTTGGTCTTTGTCCTTGGTTCCTGGGACAGTGATCCTAAAACCCATGGAATTTCCTTAGTGATAGGAGTGTCTTTTGTTATTTTTAAGGAGCCTTTTTGGATCATATCTGAGTTTATGTTAATGAGATGACTTAGGATGGGGCCCCTATATACTCTCAAGATGGAAGTCCTGTGATTAGAAAGTCCAAGTGATTAGAACGTTGGAATTTTCAGCCCCACTCACCCAACTCGAGGAAGGAGAGAGGGTCCTGAAAATTAAGGTCTGTAAGAACTCTTGAACAATGAGATTTTATGAACTTCCAAATTGACGAACATATCGATGTGCTGGGAGGGTGGTGCACCCCAACTCCACAGAGACAGAAGCTCCTGTGCTCAGGGCCTTTCCAAACCTCACCTTATGTACCTCTTCGTCTGGCTGTTTATTTGTAGCCTTTTATTAAACTGTTACACATAAATAATATGTCTTCCTGAGCTCTGTGAGCTGTTCTAGTAAATTACTGAACCTGAGGAGGGGGTCCTGGGAACCTCCAATTTATAGCCAGTTAGTCAGAAGGTGACTTGGGACTGGTGACTAGTATCTGAAGTGGGTACAGTTTTGTGGGACTTAATCTTTAACCTGTAGGGTCTGTGCTAACTCGGGGTAGTATCAGAATTGAACTGAATTCTTGGATAAAAAATTGGTGTCAGAGAATTGGAATATTGGTTGGTGTCAGAGAAAACACCCCCAACAGCCTGATCACATAAAATTTCTAGATGAAAATCAATAAGCTACAATTGATGTTTTATTAAACAAGTTTTACATTTTTCAAATATGGTTAATAACCGCACTGTGATTCAAATAACCGCACTGTGATAATGGTGATCTTTTGAATGCCAAAGTTTAGTTAATATGCAACTTGGGAGATATTGACGGGCAATGTCAGTGATATTTTATAATAGTTGCTGTAATATAGATCAAGTATCTCAAAGTAAGAAGGCTTGAAGGATGCTACTAACTCAACCTCCGGCTGGGTGAATATTCTAGGAAATAGAATTAGCATTGATCTGAGTGTTTTATTACTGAATTTTTAAAAGGTCATTTCAAATAACTAACCTTTACTTCCTAAGAAAATATATAAGGTTACTTGATTAGAGCTAAAGAGTAACTTATTTTGACTGTTCAGTTGAAAGAACAGGCAAGGAGTTTGGAAGGCCTGAAGTGTGTTTAAGCTTAGGCTTAGTTCTGGCAGTGCTATAATTCTAAGTTTCCCATTCATAAAATTTGGATTAATATTGCCTTACTATCACTTCCTATATCTTCACAGATATTAGGAAAATAAGTTGGCCTTTAGCAATAATTTTAACTTCAAATTAAAGATAACCAGTGAATACAGAATGTTTTATTCTCCTTGTGTCTGTCTCTGCCACCACATGACAACTATGCACTAGAAGAACAGAAGTTCTGTTTAGATTCTAAAAATGTGATTGAGGGGCATAAAATTCCTTCTCTACCTTACTTGGAATGTTGCTTCTGAGGACACTCCAGTGACGGTCATACTGAATCAACACCTTGGTTAAGTCCCTTATCTTTCCCTGGTTTAGGACTCTAATCATAAGATGGGATAGGACCATATTAAGGGGAATTTCCATGCAGTATGTGTTGTGCTGGGAGTGGTGAGTTAGCATTTGAAAAATAAATAAGTAAATAAATTGATAAATAAATTAAATAAAAATAAATAAATTGAATGATGATTGACTACAAAGCACAGCACCACTTGTACTGGATAGAATCAAATATTATTTTATCTTAAGGGCCAGGGTTTGCAGTCCCTGCCAGGTTTCCTTAGTACTAATTTAGGGCCCATTTGAGAGAATAAGAGAAAGCACTAGAGCAGGGGTCATGATTAGTATCTTGAACAGTTGTATATGACTGGAAGGATGGAAATACCTTCATCATTCTTGGTCTGGTTATATGTTTTCATTTTTAATCATCTCCAAATGCTTCTTTTTTTTTTTTTTTTAAAGAAACTACATTTATTGGTCTCATAAGAGGTATATAATATGGTGATAATCGCCACTTTTGACAGATCTAAATTCTCTAAATAGCTGACATTTAATCTATAGGCTGTGAATTCAGTCATCATTGCCAAAGAGAAATCAGCAACTTGAAGGAAGGTAGAGTATCTTTAACTGGTCAGTTAGTTTAACTGAACTAGGGACACCATTTAATCTTCTTTTGTTGGAGGAAAAATATTTCCATTGAAGAATTTGCATGAGTAGTTTATAAACATTTCTAGACCACGAATTTTGGAAGAAGACAATTAGACTTGTTATCATTAAATACATTTAGTAACTGGTCAAGTATTTTACAGGTCTGAAAGTACTTCCTACTTAGAAACCTGGTTCTACTTTTATGAAATAAATTCATGCAAGAAAGAGTCTGCACACATAGTGGGTGGGTTCATGTCTCGTAGTGCATTTCAAAACATGAACAAACCATGTGCAAGATAAGCCACTATTGACTACACTTTCTTATCTGCAATCTGTATTATTTTCTTGGTGCTTCCACACAGCAAATATCTTTACCTGCAATTTGCCTAATGGCTAATATATTTTTTTGTAAGTGCAAAATTTGCATAGTAACCCTGTGATTTAATTCTCTATTTTTCCATATATTGAACTTGTTTAAGTGCTTTGAAAAGTTTGCAGTGATGATTATTTGGATGTGATCAGTTTTATATTAATCAGGTATGATGCCTATGCAAGCAGTTTGAATTCCTAATTCTCTTAATTATATTCGTTATAGATTATGAAATTGCCTCATTTGATAATTTTACTTTGAGACCATGTTGAAAAATAACTAGGATGATCAATTCTGTTTAATACCTTCCCTTTAGTAAATTATTAGAATAAAATGATAACCAGTAAAAACTCAGAAGATATCTAAGATGATTCTGTTTATTGAAGTCATGTGTTTGTCCTTACTTAGAAAAAAAATCTCACTTGTTCAGGATTGATATCTCACTCCATTTGATTGATTGATTGATTGATATAGATGGATGGATGGATAGATATTGGCGACTGAATTTTTGAGTTACCCAGCGACATAGAACTTCTTTGCTTTGATAGCATATTACTGCTCTCTCTGTTTACCTTTAGAGGGTGACTTATATGTGAATATATTCCAGAGGAAAATCAATGTCTCCATTTCTTTGGCCAAGTTTTGTAATGTCATTTCTTGTTCCTTAAAAAAAGCCACGAATTACCTAATGTCTTAAGAAAGAAGATGGAGCTTTTGGTCTTAAGATGTCATCTGAAAGACCCTAGCCAATCAATTTTGTGCTACCCAAGTTATCTGCCTTCAAAGGGTGAAGGACTGAGTTGAAGCTTTTGAGATTGGAATCTCTGGTTCCAGGGAAACTTGAGTATTTTGACCCTGAGGTCTCTACTGCTAAGCCAGTCCTCTAGCATCTGACAGTTCATATTTGTTGAATTCCATAACCTTGATCCTGGTCCTGTTCCCCTGTGAAATGTGTCATCATTTTTGTTTGCTCCTAAAATGCATAGCACATGAGGCAAAATATATCTGCTTCTCAGTAGCAGTCAAGCCACAGGAATTCTGAAATTTGGGTGACTGAAATGGCATTTTCAAGGTGCCGGATGTGTCTACATTAATAGCTTTCACATGGCAAGTCTGTCTAACCTCACAGTACAAGCCTTTTGTAGCAGTTATTGGCAATTTTTATATACATGTAGATGACTTTTCCAAATACACTGGATTTCAGTTCCTTAACTTCCTTTCTTCCAATTATCTTGACCACTACCCTAATTCACTTCAAGGGGGGATACTGGAGAACTTCTCATTATCAATATCTACCACTTTTCCATATTCACAATTTGAAGTCTCTCCCTCTCCAACTATAGCCTACTGTCTTTCAACTTCACTCCTTCTGGTACCATGACTGCAAAAAATATTTTCTCTCCAGGACCTATTGCCCACTGTTCCTTCCATTTCGTAATCCTTCACTTGCCCTCTTATGTCCTTATTTGCATCCTCAATTAGATTAGGTTGTGTGGTCCACCCTTAGAATCATCCTTTGCATACATGCTCAACTCCCATCAACTTCTTACTTTGCATAATCACCTAGCAAAGCCCCATCCCTCGTTACATCCAACTCTGACTAATCCAAGCTGGCACCTGTTCATCTAAACGTGCCTTGGAGAAAAAACAAGCAAACTACTATGCTTCCTACTGTCACTTTAAATTCATGCCATCTCTAGTTGGTTCTGAGTGCTACTTGGCAATCCTACTGCATTTCATTCTCCCACTTCATGGATGGCTGTTTTATACCTTTTTTCCTCACAGTTACAACTCTCACTTCCCTATTATCACTATCATCTGTCAACTATGCTTTCTATTTATCTGAGAAAACAGAAGCAGAGTATTTCTTTGAGCCCCTACCACTATGTCATTCCATCTACCAGCATCTGTGCCCACATACTCTGCTTTCCATGCTATTATTATGGATGAAATGTCCTTCCTCTCCCATTCTTCCATTTGTGGACCAGATTCCATTCCTTGTCATTCATCATTTCAGAATTCTCCTACTATTTCTCTTGCATCACCATTCTTTACCCTCTATATTCAGTCACTTACCTCAGCACATACTATTCTTTTAAATTTAATTTTTTGTTTTATACTATAGTTGATTTACAATGTTGTGTTAGTTTCAGGTGTACAGCAAAGTGATTCAGTTATACATATACATATATCCATTCGTTTTAAGATTCTTTTTCCATATTACATATAGATTCTTTTTCCATATTAAAGAAAATTGGGTAGAATTCCCTGTGCTATACAGTACGTCCTTGTTGATTATTTTATTTTTTTAACATCTTTACTGGAGTATAATTGCTTTACAATGTTGGGTTAGTTTCTGCTGTATATCAAAGTGAATCAGCTATGTGTACACATATATCCCCATATGCCCTCCCTCTTGCATCTCCCTCCCACCCTCCCAATCCCACCCCTCTAGGTGGTCAAAAAGCACCGAGCTGATCTCCCTGTGCTATGCAGCTGCTTCCCACTAGCTATCTAGTTTACATTTGGTAGTGTATATATGTCAGTGCCACTCTCTCACTTCATCCCAGCTTACCCTTCCCCCTCCCCGTGTACTCAAGTCCATGCTCTATGTCTGCGTCTTTATTCCTGTCCCACCCATAGGTTCTTCAGAACCTTTTTTTTTTTTTTTTTAGATTCCATATATATGTGTTAGCATATGGTACTAGTTTTTCTCTTTCTGACTTCCTTCACGCTGTATGACAGACTCTAGGTCCATCCACCTCATTATAAATAACTCAGTTTTGTTTCTTTTTATGGCTGAGTAATAATCCATTTTATATATGTGCCACATCTTCTTTATCCATTCATCTGTCGAGGGACACTTAGGTTGCTTCCGTGTCCTGGCTATTGTAAATAGTGCTGCAGTGAACATTGTGCTACATGACTCTTTTTGAATTATGGTTTTCTCAGGGTATATGCCCAGTAGTGGGATTGCTGGGTCATATGGTAGTTCTATTTTTAGTTTTTTAAGGAACCTCCATACTGTTCTCCATAGTGGCTGTATCAATTTACATTCCCACCAACAGTGCAAGAGGGTTCCTTTTATCCACACACTCTCCAGCATTTATTTTTTGTAGATTTTTAATTTTGCCTTATCATTTAATATCTGTATTTTAATGTAATGAATAGTTCTCTACTTTTGACTATTATTTTTTTAAAAATACATCATTTTTTTTTAACATCTTTATTGGAGTATAATTGCTTTACAATGGTGTGCTAGTTTCTGCTTTATAACAAAGTGAATCAGTTATACATATACATATGTTCCCATATCTCTTCCCTCTTGCGTCTCCCTCCCTCCCACCCTCCCTATTCCACCCCTCTAGGTGGTCACAAACCACCGAGCTGATCACCCTGTGCTATGCGGCTGCTTCCCACTAGCTATCTATTTTACGTTTGGTAGTGTATATATGTCCATGCCACTCTCTCACTTTGTCACAGCTTACCCTTCCCCCTCCCCATATCCTCAAGTCCATTCTCTAGTAGGTCTGTGTCTTTATTCCTGTCTTACCCCTAGGTTCTACATGACCTTTTTTTTTTTCCCTTAGATTTCATATATATGTGTTAGCATACTGTATTTGTTTTTCTCTTTCTGACTTCACTCCGTATGACAGACTCTAGGTCCATCCACCTCACTACAAATAACTCAATTTCGTTTCTTTTTATGGCTGAATAATATTCCATTGTATATATGTGCCACATCTTCTTTATCCATTCATCTGTTGATGGACATTTAGGTTGCTTCCATGTCCTGGCTATAGTAAATAGAGCTGCAATGAGCATTTTGGTATATGACTCTTTTTGAATTATGGTTTTCTCAGGGTATATGCCCAGTAGTGGGATTGCTGGGTCGTATGGTAATTCTATTTTTGGTTTTTTAACGAACCTCTATGCTGTTCTCCATAGTGGCTGTATCAATTTACATTCCCACCAATACTGCAAGAGGGTTCCCTTTTCTCCACACCCTCTCCAGCATTTATTGTTTCTAGATTTTTTGATGATGGCCATTCTGACCGGTGTGAGATGATATCTCATTGTAGTTTTGATTTGCATTTCTCTAATGATTAATGATGTTGAGCATTCTTTCATGTGTTTGTTGGCCATCTGTATATCTTCTTTGGAGAAATGTCTATTTAGGTCTTCTGCCCATTTGTGGATTGGGTTGTTTGTTTTATTGTTATTGAGCTGCATGAGCTGCTTGTAAATTTTGGAGATTAAGCCTTTGTCAGTTGCTTCATTTGCAAATATTTTCTCCCATTCTGAGGGTTGTCTTTTCATCTTGTTTATGGTTTCCTTTGCTGTGCAAAAGCTTTCAAGTTTCATTAGGTCCCATTTGTTTATTTTTGTTTTTATTTCCATTTCTCTAGGAGGTGGGTCAAAAAGGATCTTGCTATGATTTATGTCATAGAGTGTTCTGCCTATGTTTTCCTCTAAGAGTTTGATAGTGTCTGGCCTTACATTTAGGTCTTTAATCCATTTTAAGTTTATTTTTGTGTATGGTGTTAGGGAGTGTTCTAATTTCATTCTTTTACTTGTAGCTGTCCAGTTTTCCCAACACCACTTATTGAAGAGACTGTCTTTTATCCATTGTATATCCTTGCCTCCTTTGTCATAGATTAGTTGACCATCGGTGCGTGGGTTTATCTCTGGGCTTTCTATCCTGTTCCATTGATCTATATCTCTGTTTTTGTGCCAGTACTGTATTGTCTTGATTACTGTAGCTTTGTAGTATAGTCTGAAGTCTGGGAGCCTGATTCCTCCAGCTCTATTTTTCTTTCTGAAAATTGCTTTGGCTATTCGGGGTCTTTTGTGTTTCCATACAAATTGTGAAATTTTTTGTTCTAGTTCTGTGAAAAATGCCAGTGGTAGTTTGATAGGGATTGCATTGAATCTGTAGATTGCTTTGGGTAGTATACTCATTTTCACAATGTTGATTCTGCCAATCCAAGAACATGGTGTATCTCTCCATCTGTTTGTATCATCTTTAATTTCTTTTATCGGTGTCTTATAGTTTTCTGCATACAGGTCTTTTCTGTCCTTAGGTAGGTTTATTCCTAGGTATTTTATTCTTTTTGTTGCAATGGTAAATGGGAGTGTTTCCTTAATTTCTCTTTCAGATTTTTCATCATTAGTGTATAGGAATGCAAGAGATTTCTGTGCATTAATTTTGTATCCTGCTACTTTACCAAATTCTTTGATTAGCTCTAGTAGTTTTCTGGTGGCATCTTTAGGATTCTCTATGTATATTATCATGTCCTCTGCAAACACTGACAGTCTTACTTCCTTTCCGATTTGAATTCCTTTTATTTCTTTTTCTTCTCTGATTGCTGTGGCTAAAACTTCCAAAACTATGTTGAATAATAGTGGTGAGAGTGGGCAACCTTGTCTTGTTCCTGATCTTAGTGGAAATGGGTTCAGTTTTTCACCTTTGAGAATGATGTTGGCTGTGGTTTTGTCATGTATGGCCTTTATTATGCTGAGGTAAGTTACCTCTATACCTACTTTCTGGAGAGTTTTTATCATAAATCGGTGTTGAATTTTGTTGAAAGCTTTTTCTCCATCTATTGAGATGATCATATGGTTTTTCTCCTTCAATTTGTTAATATGGTGTATCACATTGATTGATTTGTGTATATTGAAGAATCCTTGCATTCCTGGGATAAACCCCACTTGATCATGGTGTATGATCCTTTTAATGTGTTGTTGGATTCTGTTTGCTAGTATTTTGTAGAGGATTTTTGTATCTATGTTCATCAGTGATATTGGCCTGTAGTTTTCTTTTTTTGTGACCTGTTTGTCTGGTTTTGGTATCAGGGTGATGGTGGCCTCATAGAATGAGTTTGGGAGTGTTCCTCCCTCTGCTATATTTTGGGAGAGTTTGAGAAGGATAGGTGTTAGCTCGTCTCTAAATGTTTGGTAGATTTTGCCTGTGAAGCCATCTGGTCCTGGGCTTTTGTTTGTTGGAAGATTTTTAATCACAGTATCAATTTCAGTGCTTGTGATTCATCTGTTTATATTATCTATTTCTTCCTGGTTTAGTCTCAGAAGGTTGTGCTTTTCTAAGAATTTGTCCATTTCTTCCAGGTTATCCATTCCATTGGTATATCATTGCTTGTAATAAATCTCTCATGATCCTTTGTATTTCTGCAGTGTCAGTTGTTACTTATCCGTTTTCATTTCTCATTCTGTTGATTTGAGCCTTCTTCCTTTTTTTCTTGATGAGTCTGGCTAATGGTTTATCAATTTTGTTTATCTTCTCAAAGAACCAGCTTTTACTTTTATTGATCTTCACTATTGTTTCCTTCATTTCTTTTTCATTTATTTCTGATCTCATCTTTATGATTTCTTTCCTTCTGCTAACTTTGGGGTTTTTTGTTCTTCTTTCTCTAATTGCTTTAGGTGTAAGGTTAGGTTTGTTTATTTGAGATGTTTCTTGTTTCTTGAGGTAGGATTGTATTGCTATAAACTTCCCTCTTAGAACTGCTTTTGCTGCATCCCATAGGTTTTGGGTCATCGTGTGTTCATTGTCATTTGTTTCTCGGTATTTTTTAATTTCCTCTTTGACTTCTTCAGTGATCTCTTGGTTATTTAGTAGCATATTGTTTAGCCTCCATATGTTTCTATTTTTTACAGTTTCTTCCCTGTAATTGATATCTAGTCTTACAGTGTTGTTGTTGGAAAAGATACTTGATACGATTTCAATTTTCTTAAATTTACCGAGGTCTGATTTGTGACCCAACATATGATCTATCCTGGAGAATATTCCATGAGCACTTGAGAAGAAAGTGTATTCTGTTGTTTTTGGAAAGGAATGTCCTATAAATATCAATTAGGTCCATCCTGTTTAATGTGGCATTTAAAGCTTGTGTTTCCTTATTTATTTTCATTTTGGATGATCTGTCCGTTGGTGAAAGTGGGGTGTTAAAGTCCCCTACTATTATTGTGTTACTGACAATTTTTCCTTTTACGGCTGTTAGCATTTGCCTTATGTATTGAGGTGCTCCTATGTTGGGTGCATAAATATTTACAATTTTCATATCTTCTTCTTGTATTGATCCCTTGATCATTATGTAGTACCCTTCTTTGTCTCTTGTAATAGTATTTCTTTTAAAGTCTACTTTTTCTGATATGAGAATTGCTACTCCAACTTTCTTTTGATTTCCATTTGCATGGAATATCTTTTTCCACCCTTTCATTTTCAGTCTGTATGTGTCTCTAGATCTGAAGTGGGTCTTTTGTAGACAGCATATATATGGGTCTTGTTTTTGTATACATTCAGCCAGTGTATGTCTTTTGGTTGGAGCATTTAATCCATTTACATTTAAGGTAATTATCAATATGTATGTTCCTATCACCAGTTTCTTAATTGTTTTGTTATTGTAGCTCTTTTCTTTCTCTTGTGTTTCCTACCTAGAGAAGTTCCCTTAGCATTTATTGTAAAGCTTGTTTGGTGGTCCTGAATTCTCTTAGCTTTTGCTTATCTATAAAAGCTTTCATTTCTCTGTCGAATCTGAATGAGATCCTTGCTGGGTAGAGTAATCTTGGTTGTAGGTATTTCTCTTTCATCACTTTAAATACGTACTGCCACTGGCCTGCAGAGTTTCTGCTGAAAGATGAGCTATTAACCTTATGGGGATTCCCTTGTATGTTATTTGTTGCTTTTCCCTTGCTGCTTTTAATATTTTTTCTTTGTATTTAATTTTTGATAGTTTTATTAATATGTGTCTTGGTGTGTTTCTCCTTGGATTTATTTGGATGGGACTCTCTGTACTTCCTGGACTTGATTGACTATTTCCTTTCCCATATTAGGGAAGTTTTCAACTATAATCTCTTCAAATATTTTCTCAGTCCCTTTCTTTTTCTCTTCTTCTTCTGGGACCTCTAAAATTCGAATGTTGGTGCATTTAATGTTGTCCCAGAGGTCTCTAAAACTGTCCTCAATTTTTTTCATTCTTTTTCTCTTTACTCTGCTCTGTGGTAGATATTTCCACTCTTTTATCTTCTAGGTCAGTTATCCGTTCTTCTTCCTCAGTTATTCTGCTATTGATTCCTTCTAGAGAATTTTTAATTTCATTTATTGTGTTGTTCATCATTGTTTGTTTGCTCTTTAGTTCTTCTAGGTTCTTGTCAAACATTTCTTGTGTTTTCTCCATTCTATTTCCAAGATTTTGGATCATCTTTCCTATCATTACTCTGAATTCTTTTTCAGGTAGACTACCTATTTCCTCTTCATTTGTTTGGTCAGGTGGGTTTTTACCTTGCTCCTTCATCTGCTATGTATTTCTCTGTCTTCTCCTTTTACTTAACTTACTGTGTTTGGGGTCTCCTTTTCACAGGCTGCACGTTCATAGTTCCCATTGTTTTTGCTGTCTGCTCCCAGTGGGTGAGGTTGGTTCAGTAGGTTGTGTAGGCTTCCTGGTGGAGGGGACTGGTGCCTGTGTTCTGGTGGATGAGGCTAGATCTTGTCTTTCTGATGGGCAGGACCGCATTCTGTGGTGTGTTTTGGGGTGTCTGTGAGCTTATTATGATTTTAGGCAGCCTCTCTGCTAATGGGTGGGGTTGTCTTCCTAGTTGTTTGTGATGGGGTGTCTTGCTAGTTGTTTGTGATGGGGTGTCCAGCACTGGAGCTTGCTGGTCGTTGAGTGGAGCTGAGTCTTAGCATGAGATGGAGATCTCTGAGAGAGCTCTTGCCAATTGATATTATGTGGGGCTGAGAGGCCTCTGGTGGTCCAATGTCCGGAACTTGGCTCTCCCACCTCAGAGGCTCAGGCGTGACACCCGGCCAGAGCACCAAGACCCTGCCAGCCACACGGCTTTTGGGACGTCTGAGGTCTTCTGCCAGCCTTCAGTAGGTGTTCTGTAGGAGTTATTCTACATGTACATGTACTTTTGATGTACTTGTGGGGAGGAAGGTGATCTCCACGTCTTACTCCTCCACAGTCTTGAAGGTCCTCTCTTGTACCATACAGAAAAGTAATTCCAGGTGAATCAAGCTCAACTAATCAAGCACCCACTAACAACACAGGAGAATATCTTCATTATCTCGGAGTAGGGAAAGATGTGAGATATGTTCATTTTCTGCTGCTCCTGGGTGAATTCTGAGAACTGTGAAGAATAAGCTTGGAGTGAATCACAACCTGCTCCTTTCTGAGATTTTCTGCATCTGTTCTGAAGCTCTGATGAGGGTGGTCCCTCTTAGATGGGCTGTTCTTCCAAGTGTGACTCCTGTCCCCACCTTCCTGCCACAAAAGAGCTGCTTTTTTCCAGAGATGCTGGGACTTAAGCCTCAGGCACGAACCCTCTGAGCTCGCAAGTCGGAAAGGGTGGAAGTTGATATCGATTTTATATATAGTAGTGTGTATATGTTAATCCTAAACTCCTAATTTATCCCTCCCCCGACTTTTCCCCATTGGTAACCATAAGTTTGTTATTGAAGGCTGTGAGTCAGTTTCTGTTTCGTAAATAAGTTCATTTATATAATTTTTTCAGATTCCACATATAAGTGATATCATATGATATTTGTCTTTGTCTGACTTACTTCACTTAGTATGATCATCTCTAGGTCTATCCATGTTGCTGCAAATGGCAATATTTCATTTTTTTATGGCTGAGTAATATTCCATTGTATCTATGTACCACAACTTCTTTATCCTTTCCTCTGTCAAAGGACATTTAGGTTGCTTCCATATGTTGGCTATTTTAAATAGTGCTGCAGTGAATATTGGCGTGCATGTATCCTTTTGAACCATGGTTTTCTCTGGATATATGCCCAGGAGTGGGATTGCTGGATCATACGGTAGTTCTATATTTCCTTTTCAAGGGAACCTCCATACTGTTCTCCATAATGGTTGTACCAATTTACATTGCCACCAACAGTGTAGGAGGATTCCCTTTTCTCCACACCCTGTCCAACATATATTGTTTGTGGACTTTTTGATGATGGCCATTCTGACCAGTGTGAGGTGATACCTCACTGTAGTTTTGATTTGGATTTCTCTAATAATTACTGGTGTTGAGCATCTTTTCATGTGCTTTTTGACCATCTGTATGTCTTCTTTGGAGAAATGTTTATTTAGGTCTTCTGCCCATTTTTTTTTATTGGGTTTTTTTTTTTTTTTCATATAGAGCTACATGAGCTGTCTGTATATTTTGGAGATTAATCCCTTGTCAGTCACTTCATTTGTGAATATTTTCTCCCATTCTGTGGGTTGTCTTTTCATTTTGTTTATGGTTTCCTTTACTGTGCAAAAGCTTTTAAGTTTCATTAAGTCCCATTTGTTTATTTTTGTTTTTATTTTCATTTCTCTAGGAGGTGGATCAAAAAAGGTCTTGCTGCGATTTACGTCAAAGAGTGTTCTGCCTATGTTTTCCTCTAAGAGTTTTAAAATATCTGGTCTTACATTTAGGTCTTTAATCCATTTTAAGTTTATTTTTGTGTATGGAGTTAGAGCATGTTCCAATTTCATTCTTTTACATGTAGCTTTCCAGTTTTCTCAGCACTACTTACTGAAGAGACTGTCTTTTCTCCATTGTATATTCTTGCCTCCTTTCTCATAGATTGACTGTAGGTGAGTGGGTTTATTTCTGGGCTTTCTTTCCTGTTCCATTAATCTATATATCTGTACCAATACCATACTGTTTTGATGACTGTAGCCTTGTTGTATAGTCTGAAGTCAGGGAGCCTGATGCCTCCAGCTCCGTTTTTCTTTCTCAGTATTGCTTTGGCTATTCGGGTTTTTTTATGTCTCCATACAGATTAAAAATTTTTTTGTTCTAGTTCTGTGAAAAATGCCATTGGTCATTTCATAGGGATTACATTGAATCTGTAGGTTACCTTCAGTAGTATACTAATTTTGACAATATTGATTCTTCCAATCCAAGATCATGGTATATCTTTCCATCTGTTTGTGTCATCTTCAGTTTCTTTCATCATGGTCTTATACTTTTCAGAGTACAGGTCTTTTGCTTCCTTAGATGGGTTTATTCCTAGGTATTTATTCTTTTTGATGCAGTGTTAAATGGGAACGTTTCCTTATTTTCTCTTTCTGATCTTTCATTGTTAGTGTATAGGAATGCAAAAGATTTCTGTATATTTTGTATCCTACAACTTTACTGAATTCATTGTTGAGCTCTAGTAGTTTTCTGGTAGCATCTTTAGGATTTTCTATGTATAGTATCTTGTCATTTGTAAAGTGACAGTATTACTTCTCTTTTCCAAATTGGATTCCTTTTATTTCTTTTTCTTCCCTGATTGCCATGACTAGGACTTCCAAAACTATGTTGAATAAGAGTGGTGAGAGTGGACATCCTTGTCTTGTTCCTGATCTTAGAAGAAATGCTTTCAGTTCTTCACCATTGAGTATGATGTTTGCTGTGGGTTTGTCATATATGGCCTCTATTTTTTTTTTTTTTCTTCTTTTTTTTTTTTTTTGTTTTTTTTTTTTCTTTTTTGCTTTTTCCTTTTCTTCTTTTTTTTAATTCTTCTTTTATTTTTTTTTTTTTACAAACCCTTGTGTCGAGGGCTGACTTTCAATAGATCGCAGCGAGGGAGCTGCTCTGCTACGTACGAAACCCCGACCCAGAAGCAGGTCGTCTACGAATGGTTTAGCACCAGGTTCCCCACGAACGTGCGGTGCATGACGGGCGAGGGGGCGGCCGCCTTTCCGGCCGCAATATATGGCCTCTATTATGTTGAGGTAAGTTCCCTCTATGCCCATATTCTGAAGAGTTTTTATGATAAATTGGTGTCGAATTTTGTCAAAAACTTTTTCTGCATCTATTGAGATGATCATGTGGTTTTTATTCTTCAGTTTGTTAATGTGGTGTATCACAGTGATTGATTTGTGGCTATTGACAAATCCTTGCATCCCTGGAATAAATCCCACTTGATCATGGTGTATGATACTTTTGATGTATTGTTGGATTTGGTTTGCTAGTATTTTGTTGAAGAGTTTTGCATCTATGTTCATCAGTGATATTGGCCTGTAATTTTCTTTGTCTGTGGTATCTTTGGTTTTCTTATCAGGGTGATGGTGATTTCATAGAAAGAGTTTGGGAGTGTTCCTTCCTCTGCAATTTTTTGGACAAGTTTGAGAAGGATAGGTATTAACTCTTCTCTAAATGTTTGATAGAATTCACCTATGAAGCCATCTGGTCCTCGACTTCGGTTTGTTAGAAATTTTAAAATCACAGTTTCAATTTCAGTACGAGTGATTGGTCTGTTCATATTTTCTATTTCTTCCTGGTTCAGTCTTGGAAGATTGTACCTTTCTAAGAATTTGTCCATTTCTTCTAGGTTGTCCATTTTATTGGCATAGAGTTGCTTGTAGTAGTCTCTTAGGATGCTTTGTATTTCTGTGGTGTCTGTTGTAACTTCTCCTTTTTCATTTCTAATTTTATTGATTTGAGTCCTCTCCCTCTTTTTTTTTGATGAGTCTGGCTAAAGGTTTATCAATTTTGTTTATTTTCTCAAAGAACCAGCTTTTAGTTTTATTTATCTTTGCTATTGTTTTCTTTATTTCTATTTCATTTATTTCTGCTCTGATCTTTATGATTTCTTTCCTTCTACTAACTTTGGGTTTTCTTTGTTCTTCTTTCTCTAGTTCCTTTAGGTGTAAGGTTAGATTGTTTATGTGAGATTTTTCTTGTTTCTTGAGGTAGGATTGTATTGCTATAAACTTCCCTCTTAGAACTGCTCTTGCTGCATCCCATACGTTTTGGATTGTCATGTTTTCGTTGTCATTTGTCTCTAGGTATTTTTTGATTTCCTCTTTGATTTCTTCAGTGATCTCTTGGTTATTTAGTAACGTATTGTTTAGCCTCCATGTGTTTGTTTTTTTTTACATTTTTTCCCCTGTAATTTATTTCTAGTCTCATAGTGTTTTGTTCAGAAAAGATGCTTGATATGATTTCAATTTTCTTAAATTTACCGAGGCTTGATTTGTGACCCATGATGTGATCTATCCTGGAGAATATTCCATGTGCACTTGAGAAGAAAGTTGTAATCTGCTGTTTTCCAATGGAATGTCCTATAAATATCAATTAAATCTATCTGGTCTATTTTGTCATTTAAAGCTTGTGTTTCCATATTAATTTTCTGTCTGGATGATCTGTCCATTGGTGTAAGTGAGGTGTTAAAGTCCCCCACTATTTTTCTGTTACTGTTGATTTCCTCTTTATAGCTGTTAGCATTTGCCTTATGTATTGAGGTGCTCCTATGTTGGGTGCACATATATTTATAATTGTTATATCTTTTTCTTAGATTGATCCCTTGATCATTATGTAGTGTCCTTCCTTGCCTCTTGTAACATTCTTTATTTTAAAGTCTATTTTATCTGATATGAGTATTGGTACTCCAGCTTTCTTTTGATTTCCATTTGCATGGAATATCTTTTTCCACCCCCTCACTTTCAGTCTGTATGTGTACCTAGGTCTGAAATGGGTCTCTTGTAGACAGCATATATATGGGTCTTGTTTTTGTATCCATTCAGCAAGCCTGTGTCTTTTGGTTGCAGCATTTAATCCATTCACATTTTAGGTAATTATCAATATCTATGTTCGTGTTACCATTTTCTTACTTGTTTTGGGTTTGTTTTTTGTAGGTCCTTCTCTTCTCTTGTGTTTGCCACTTAGAGAAGTTCCTTTAGCATTTGTTGTAGAGCTGATTTGGTGGTGCTGAATTCTCTTAGGTTTTGCTTACCTGTAACACTTTTGATTTCTCTGTCAAATCTGATGAGATCCTTGCTGGGTAGAGTAATCTTGGTTGTAGGTTCTTCCCTTTCATCACTTTAAATATATCTTGCCACTCCCTTCTGGCTTGTAGAGTTTCTGCTGAGAAATCAGCTGTTAACCTCATGGGAGTTTCCTTGTTTGTTATTTGTTGTTTTTTCCTTGTTTTAATAATTTTTATTTGTCTTTAATTTTTGTCAGTTTGATTACTGTGTGTCTCGGCGTGTTTCTCCTTGGGTTTATCCTGCCTGTGACTCTCTGTGCTTCCTGGACTTGGGTGGCTATTTCATTTGCCATGTTAGGGAAGTTTTCGTTTATAACCTCTTGAAATATTTTCTTGGGTCCTTTCTCTCTCTCTTCTCCTTCTGGGGCCCCTATAATTCGAATGTTGGTTAATGTTGTCCCAGAGGTCTCTTAGGCTGTCTTCATTTCTTTTCATTCTTTTCTCTTTATTCTGTTCCGTGGCAGTGGATTCCACCATTCTGTCTTCTGGGTCACTTATCCATTCTTCTGCCTCAGTTATTCTGCTATTGATTCCTTCTAGTGTATTTTTCATTTCAGTTATTGTATTGTTCATCTCTGTTTGTTTGTTCTTTAATTCTTCTAGGTCTTTGTTAAACATTTCTTGCATCTTCTGAATCTTTGCCTCCCTTCTTTTTCCGAGGTCCTGGATCATCTTCACTATCGTTATTCTGAATTCTTTTTCTGGAAGGTTGCCTATCTCCACTTCATGTAGTTGTTTTTCTGGGGTTTTATCTTGTTCCTTCGTCTGGTATATAGTCCTCTGCCTTTTCATTTTGTCTGTCTTTCTGTGAATATGGTTTTTCTTCCACAGGCTGCAGGATTGTAGTTCTTCTTGCTTCTACTGTCTGCTCTATGATGGATGAGGCTATCTAAGAGGCTTGTGCAAGTGTCCTGATGGGAGGGACTTGTGGTGGGCAAAGCTCAGTAAAACTTTAATCTGCTTGTCTGCTGATGGGTGGGGCTGAGTTCCTTCCCTGTCGGTTATTTGCCGTGAGCTGACCCAGCACTGGATGCTACAGGCTCTCTGGTGGGGCTAATGGCAGACTCTGGGAAGGCTCACACCAAGGAGTACTTCCCAGAACTTCTGCTGCCAGTGTCCTTGTCTCCTCAGTGAGCCACAGCCACCCCCCATCTCTGCAGGAGACCCTCCAACACTAGCAGGTAGGTCTGGTTCAGTCTCCTCTGGGGGTCACTGCTCCTTCCCCCTGGGTCCTGATGTACACACTACTTTGTGTGTGTCCTCCAAGAGTGGAGTCTCTGTTTCCACCCATCCTGTCGAAGTCCTGAAGTCAAATCCCGCTAGCCTTCAAAGTGCAATTCTCTGGGAATTCCTCCTCCCATTGCTAGACCTCCAGGTTGGGAAGCCTGATGTGGGGCTCAGAACCTTCACTCCAGTGGGTGGACTTCTGTGGTGTAATTGTTCTCCAGTTTGTGAGTCACCAGCCCAGTGGTTATGAGATTTGATTTTATTGTGATTGTGCCCCCCTACCGTCTCCTTGCAGGTTCTTTGTCTTTGGATGTGGGGTATCTTTTTTGGTGAGTTCCAGTGTCTTCCTGTTGATGATTGTTCAGCAGTTAGCTGTGATTCCAGTGTTCTCACAAGAGGGAGTGAGCGCGCATCCTTCTACTCCGCCATCTTGAACCAATCCCCAGCATTTTGTGTTATTAGTTTTATGGATTTTAGCCATACTGATATGTATGTAATGGTATCACTGTGTTGTTTTAATTTGCAATTATCTAATGACATTAGATGTTGAGCATCTTTTTTTAAATAATTATTTGCCATCTCTATATCTTTTTTTTGGTGAGATATCCGTACAGATCTTTTACTCATTTTAAGATTGGGTCAGTTGTTTTCTCTTCGTTGAGTGTTAAGAGCTCTTCATATATTTTGTATACCAGCCCTTTATCAGAAATATGGTTTACAAAAATTTTCTCCTAGTCTGTGCCTCGTCTCTTGATTCTCTTTAAAGATGTCTTTCACAGAAGTTTTAAATTTTAACGAAGTTCACCAAACCCAAGCTCACCTAGATTTTCTCCTATGTTGTCCTATAGAACCTTTACAGTTTTACATTTAGGTCTATGACTTATTTTGAGTAAAATTTTGTGAAAGATGTAAGGACTGTTTCAAGATTCACTTTAATTGGTATATGGATGTCTAATTGTTCTGGTATCATTTGTTGAAAGGGCTATCCTTCTAATGAATTGCGTTTACTCCTTTTTCAAAGATCAGTTGACTATACTTGTATGTGTGTATTTCTGGGATATGTTGTTCTATTGATCAATTTATTATTTCACCAATATGCTGTCTTTATAGCTTTATAGTAAGTCTTTTTTAATTTAATTTTTTATTGAAGTATAGTTGATTTATAATGTGCAAATTTCTGCTGTACAGCAAAGAGACTCAGTTATACACATTTATATACATTCTTTTTTAATATTCTTTTCCATTATGGTTTATCCAAGGAGATTAGATATACTTCCCTGTGCTATAGAGTAGGACCTTGTTGTTTATTCATTCTAAATGTAATAGTTTGCATCTACTAACCCCCAACTCCCAGTCCATCCCTCTCCCTCCCATCTCCCCCAGCAACCACAAGTCTGTTCTCTATGTCTGTGAGTCTGTTTCTGTTTTGTAGATAGGTTCATTTGTGCCATATTTTAGATTCCACATATAAGCGATATCATATGGTATTTGTCTTTCTTTTTCTGACTTACTTCACTTAGTATGATAATCTCTAGATCCATCCATGTTGGTGCAAATGGCATTATTTCATTCTTTTTTATGGCTGAGTAATATTCCATTGTATATATTTACCACATCTTCTTTATCCATTCATCTGTCGATGGTCATTTTGTTGTTTTCATATCTTGGCTATTGTGAATTGTGCTGCTATGACATAGGGGTGCATGTATCTTTTTGAATTATAGTTTTTCCGAGTGTATGCCCAGGAGTGGGATGGCTGGATCATATGGTAACTCTGTTTTTAGTTTTCTGAGGACCCTCCATACTCTTTTCCATAGTGGCTGCACCAACTTACATTCTCATGAACAGTGTAGGAACGTTCCCTTTTCTCCATACCCTCTCTAGCATTTGTTATTTGTAGACTTTTAAATGATGGTCATTCTGACTGGTGTGAGGTGCTACCTCAATATAGTTTTGATTTGCATTTCTCTAATAATTAGTGATGTTGAGCTCTTTTCATGTGCCTACTGGCCATTTGTATGTCTTCTCTAGAGAAATGTCTAGAAAGGTCTCCTGTCCATTTTTTTATTGGGTTGTTTGTTTTTTTGTTGTTGAGTTGTATGAGCTGTTTGTGTATTTTGGAGATTAAGCCCTTATTGGTTTAATCATTTGCAAATATTTTTTCCCTTCTGTAAGTTGTCTTTTCATTTTGTTTATGGTTTCTTTTGCTGTGCAAAAGCTTGTAAGTTTGATTAAGTCCAATTTGTTTTTATTTCTATTGCCTTGGGAGACTGACCTAAGAAAACATTGGCACGATTTATGTCAGAGAATGTTTTGCCTATGCTCTCTTCTAGGAGTTTTATGGTGTCATGTCTTATGTTTAAGTCTTTAAGCTATTTTGAGTTTACTTTTGTACATGGTGTGTGTTCTAACATCATTGATTTACATACAGCTGTCCAACTTTCCCAGCACCACTTGCAGAAGAGACTGTCTTTTCCCCATTTTATTTTCTTGCCTACTTTGTCAAAGATTAATTGACCATAGATGTGTGGGTTTATTTCTGGGCTCTGTATTCTGTTCCATTGATCCATATGTTGGTTTTTGTACCAGTACCACACTGTTTTAATTATTGTAGCTTTATAGTATTGTCTGAAGATGGGAGAGTTATGCCTCCTGCTTTTTTTCCCCCTCAGGATTGCTCTGGCAATTCTGGGTCTTTTATGGTTCCATATAAATTTTTAGATTATGTGTTGTAATTCTGTGAAAAATATCATGGGTAATTTAATAAGGATCGCATTAAATCTGTAGAGTGCTTTGGGTATTATTGCCATTTTAACAGTATTAATTCTTCAAGTCCAAGAGCATGGGATATCTTTCCATTTCTTTGAATCCTCTTTAATTTCCTTTATTAATGTTTTATAGTTCTCAGAATATTAGTCTTTCACCTACTTGGTCAGGTTTATTTATAGGTATTTTAGAAAGGTATTGGTTTTTTTTACATTCCCTTTCTGATATTTCATTGTTAGTGTAAAGAAATGCAAGCAATTTCTGAATGTTAATCTTGTATTCTACTTTGAAGAATTCATTTATTAGATCTAGTAGTTTTTGTGTGGAGTCCTTAGGGTGTTATATATATAGTATAATGTTATCTACATATCGTGAGAATTTTACCTCTTCCCTTCCAATTTGGATAACTTTTATTTCTTTTTCTTGTCTGATTGCTGTGGCTAGGACTTCCAATACTATGTTGAATAGAAGTGGTGAAAGTGGGCATCCTTGTCTTGTTCCAGATTTTATCAGGAAGGGTTTCAGCTTTTCACCGTTGAATGTTATATAGGCTGTGGTTTGTCAGAAATGGCTTTTGTTATGTTGAGATATGTTATGTTCCCTCAATACCCACCTTGGTAAGAGTTTTTATCATGAATGGATGTTGAATTTTGTCAAATACTTTTTTCTGCATCTATTGAGATGATCACGTGGTTTTTGACTTTTCTTTTGTTTATGTGGTGTATTACATTGATTGATTTGTGTATGTTGCACCATCCGTATGAACTTAGGATGAATCCCACTTGTTTGCAGTGTATAATGTTTTCTTATGTGCTGTTGGATTCGGTTTGCTAACATTTTGTTGAGAATTTTTGCATATATATTCATCAATGATGTTGGCCTATAATTTTCTTTTCTGGTGGTATCTTTGTCTGGTTTTCGTATCAGGGTGATGGTGGCTTCATAGAATGTCTTTGGGAGTGTTCCCTCCTCTTCAACCTTTTGGAAGAGTTGGAGGAACATTGGTGTAAGTTCTTCTTTGTATGGTTGGTAGAATTCACCTGTGAAGCAATCTCCTTCTGGACTTTTGTTTTTAGGGAGTTCTTTTTTTTTTTTAAACAGATTTTATTTCACTTCTAGTGATCAGTCTGTTCAAATTACCTATTTCTTCTTGATTCAATTTTGGTGGGCTGTATGTTTCTAGAAAGTTGTCCATTTCTTCTAGGTTGTCAAATTTGTTGGCATGAATTGTCCATCGTATTCTCTTATTTTTTTTTTTTTTTTGCATTTCTGCGGTATTGGTTGAGATTTCTCCATTTTCATTTCTTATTGTGTTTATTTGGGTTCTCTCTTATTTTCTTCTTGGGGAGCCTGGCCAGAGGTTTGTCAATTTTGTTTACCCTTTCAAAGAACCAGCTCTTGGTTTTATTGATTTTTTTCTATTTTTAAAAAATCTCTATTTTACTTATTTCCTCCCTGAACTTTATTATTTTTTTCTTTCTGCTGACTTCAGGTTTTGTTTTCTAATTCTTTTAGGTGATATGTTAGGTCGTTTGAGATTTTAATTGTTTTTTTTTTTTTTTTTTTTTGAGAAGGGTGTGTATCACTATGAGCTTCCCTCTAAGAACTGCCTTTGCTGCATCCCATAGATTTTGTATGTTTGTGTTTTCATTGTCATTTGTCTGAAGGTATTTTTTAATTTTCTTTTTGATTTCCTCATTGACCCATTGGTTTTTTAGTAGCATGATGTTTATTCTCCATGTAATGTTTTTTTCTCATTTCTTTTCCTGTGGTTGATTTCTAGTTTCATGCTGTTGTGGTCAGAGAAGATGCTTGAAATAATTTCTATACTCTTAAATTTGTTGAGGTTAGTTTTGTGACCTAATATGTGGTCAGTCCTAGAGAATGTTGTATGTGCACTTGAAAAGAATGTGTATTCTGGTTTTTTTGGATGTAATGTCCTGAAAATATCAATTAAGTCTAACTGTTCTATTGTATCATTTAAGATCTCCATTGCCTTAATTGATTTTCTGTCAAGAGGATTGGTCCATTGATGCGAGTGGGGTGTTAAAGTCTCCTACTAATATTGTATTCCAATCAATTTCTCTCTTTATGTCTTTTATTATTTGTTTTATACATTTGGGTGCTCCTATATTAGGTACATATATGTTGATGAGTGTAAAATCCTCTTCTTATATTGATCCTTTTACCATTATATAGTGTCCTTCTTTATCTTTCTTTATTGCCTTTGTTTTAAAGTCTATTTTGTCTGATATGAGTATTGAAACTCCTGCTTTCTTGTCATTTCTGTTTGCATGAAATATCTTTTTCCATCCCCTCACTTTCAATCTATGTGTGTCCTTTGCCCTAAGGTGAATCTCTTGTAGGCAGCATATTGTAGGCTCTTATTTTTTTTATCCAGTCTGCCACTGTATATCTTTTGATTGGAGCACTCAGTCCATTGATATTTAAGGTAATTAATGATACATATGTATTTATTGCCATTTGAAACCTTGTTTTCCATTCTGTGTTTCTTCTTTGTTCCTTTCTTTTTTTGTTCTTCTTTTTGTGGTTTGATGATTTCTTTTTATTTTATGCTTGTGTTCTCTTCTTTTTGGTTTTTGTGAATCTATTGTATGTTTTTGATTTGTGGTTGCCCTGTTTTTCAAGTATGTTAACCCCTTCTTATATCTGCTTGCTTTAGACAGTCATACAGGCTCAAACACACTCTAAAAAAAAAAAAAAAAGGAATCTACATTTTCTTACTCCCCCTCCCCCATTTTATGATTTTGATGTCCTTTTTTATTGGCTGCACCATGCAGCTTGCAGGATCTTAGTTCCCTGACCAGGGATTGAATCCATGCCCCCTGCAGTGGAAGCATGGAGTCTTAACCACTGTGCCAGGGAAGTCCCTTGATGTCCTTTCTTATATCTTCATGTTTATCTTTTTGCTGTTCCTTGTTTTTATCATCACTTTCACAAATAGATTTTTTTTTTTTATCTGTATACTGGCTAATTTAAATGATTTACTTTCCAATTGTGATTTCCTCCTTCCTATATCTTCTTGCTTCTTTTCTATTTAGAGAAGACTTTTCAATATTTCTTTTAGGATAGATTTAGTATTGCTGTATTCTTTTAGTTTTTGCTCATCTGAGAAATTCTTTATTTCTCCTTCTATTCTAAATGATAATCTTGCTGGGTAGAGTATTCCAGATTACTGATTTTTCCCTTTCAAGACTTTGAATATATTTTGCCACCCCCTTCTGGCCTGCAGCATTTCTGTAGAGAAATCAGCTGATAGCCTTATGGGGCTTCCCTTGTAATTAAATCTTTGTTTTTCTTTTGCTGCCTTTAGAATCCTCTCTTTGTCTTTAACTTTTGCCATTTTTATTGTAATATATCTTGGTGTAGGTCTGTTTGGGTTCATCTTGTTTTGGACCCTCTGTGCTTCCTGTATCTGGATGTCTGTTTCCTTCTTTAAGTTTGGGAAGTTTTCAGCCATAATTTCTTCAAATACATTTTCAATCCCCTTTTCTCTTTCTTCTCCTTCTGGAATCCCTATTATGCATAGATTGTCATGCTTTATACTATCCCATAGGTCTCTTATATTGCTTTCATTTTTTTTTTAATTCGGTTTTCTGTCTGCTCTTTTGATTGGGTGATTTCTATTATTCTATCTTCGAGACCACTTATTCTTTCTTCTGCATCATTCATTCTGCTATTCATTGCTTTTAGCTCAGCTTTCATCTCGGCAAATGAATTTTCTAATTTTTCTTGGCTCCTCCTTATTATTTCTAGTTCCTTTTTACAGTAATCTGCATTTCTGTTGATAGCCTTCCTTAATTCCTTGAGTATTTGCATTACCTTCTTTTTGAACTCGGTGTCTATTAGACTGAAGAGGTCTGTTTCATTGTTTATTCCTTCAGGGGAATTCTCTTGGTCTTTTAACTGGGAGTGGTTCCTCTGCTTTTTCATTTTGCTTGTATTTCTCTTGCTCTGTGAGTTTCAGAGAAACAATTATCTACTGTAGCTTTGGAGGGTTATTTATATGCGGGAATGTGCCTGCATAGCTTGTGTTGGTTTAATAATTTTTTGGCATGAGTGCTGTTTTTGGTTTGGATGCTTGCCGTCTCTTTCCTTAGCATGTGCTGGCTGTTATCCCCTTGGTAGGGGGTTTACAGGTATGTGGCCTGCACACACTCCCAGGAAGGTGGGGGCAGCAGTTTGCGGCCAGTGGCAGGACCCTCAGCGGCGCAGTGGTCCGTGCCCAACTCTGGAGTCTGAGATGGCAGTGGCGGCTTGAGCCCGGCCCCAGAGCTCAGGTAGGTGGTGCCCTGATACCTGAGAGTGCACGTGTGGACAAAGAAGTTCCTATGGCAGTCCCGCCCCTCTCCTTGTAGGCCCCCCAACAAAGGGGCCCTTCCTCTCTAGTGGGCCCAGGCCTCCTCCCATACTCCTTAGGTTGTGGTGCAGCACACCCTAGCCCCCTCAGGCTGTCTCCATGCAGCCAATCCAGTCCTCTCCCTGGTTCTGACCTCTGAAGCCCAAACCTCAGCACTCAGCCCCAGCCTGCTCCAGTGGAGGAGCGTCTCAGGCTGGAGAGTGCCAGGCAGTGGCACCTACCTTCTGTGCAGGTCTCTCTCCACTTTTCCCTCCACAAACTGGTTGCTGTACTCTCCTCTGAGGCTCTGAAGCTCCCCCTCTGTCCCGGCTGATCTTCCCGCCAGGGAGGGGACTTCCCTGTGTGTGGAAATCTTTCCTCTTTCACAGCTCCCTCCCAGGGGTGCAGGTCCCATCCCAATTCCTTTCTCTCTTGTTTTTTTCTTTTGTCCTACCCAGTTATATGGAGATTTTCTAGCCCCTTTGGAAGTCTGCAGTCTTCTGCCAGCATTCAGTAGATGTCCTGTGAGAATTATTCCACATGTAGATGTATTTGTGGGAGAAGGTGAGCTCCATGTCCTACTCCTCCACCATCTTGATCTGATCCCCAGCTTTATAGTAAGTTTTGAGTTGGGTAGCATCAGTCCACTGAATTTTGTTCTTTTTCTTTAATATTATGTTGGGTATACTGGGCCTTTTTTCATTTCCATATAAACTTTAAAATCAGTTTGTTGACATCCACAAAATAACTTGCTGGGATTTTGATTAGGATTACGTTGAATCTATAGATTAATTTGGAGAGGATTGACATCTTAACAATATTGAGTCTTTCTGTATGTGAACATGGAATATCTCTTCATTTAATTAGTTCTTCTTTGATATCTTTCATCAGAGTTTTATGCTTTTCTTTACATAGATCCTGTATATATTTTGTGAGATTTATACCTATTTCATTTTTTAGTGCTAATATAAGTGGTATTGTTCTTAATTTCAAATTCTAGTTGTTCATTCTTGATACATAGGAAAGCCATATATATATATATATATATATACACACACACACACACACACATACATACACACGCATATAATGTACTTTGGTGGGTTAGCCTTGTATCCTGCAATTTTGCTGTAATTATTTATTAGTTTCACTTGGTGCTTTTGTGCTGTTGTTGATTCTTTGGGATTTCCCCACAGCCAGTCATGTCATCTGTGAATAAAGACAGTTTTATTTCTTCCTTCCCAATCTGTATATCTTTTATTCCTTTTTCTTGTCTTATTGCAATAGCTGTGACTTACAGTACAATAAATAGGAGTGGTGAGAAGGGGCATCTTTGCTTTGTTCCCAAACTTAGGGTAAAAGTATATAGTTTGTCACATCATTAAGTATGATGTTAGCTGTGGGTTTTGTTTTTTTGTTTTTGTTTCTTTTTGGTAGATGTTCTTTATCAAGTTGAGGAATTTCCCCTCTATTACTAGTTTACTGAGAGTTTTTATCATAAGTGTTGGATTTTGTCAAACGCTTTTTCTGCATCTATTTACATGATCATATTATTCTTTAGCTGTTGTTGTGATGAATTACATTGATTTTTTTCATGTTGAACAAGCCTTGCATACTGTCCTATATTTTTATGACTTTAAAAATCTTCTATATGTAGGTGACTCCCAAACTTACATCTCTAAGCCTAGACTTATCCTTACGTCAGTCATCTCCTAACATTTCTTAAACTAAACTCCAGGTCTTTGTTAACAAAAATGCTCCTCCTATAGTCTTTCTCATCTCAGTAATTATAAACTCTGTTCTTCCACTGCCTCTTCTAGAAAGGACTACAGTTCCTGACTCTTCTACAGTGGAACCCAGACTATAGTTACTGATGTTTCTGTGCTGTGGCAGCATATTTCCAGGATGCAATTGGCACTCTGGGGGAGGACAGAGACATAGAAAAGGGAGAGGCAGATGGCATGCCTGGAATCCAAGGCTCTTCTACCCAGTCATGAACAGTCAACAAAAGAGGAATTGTGTGGAGACAGAAGGATTGTAGTATTAGAGTCCCTGAGGAAGCATAAAGTTCAAAAATAGAAGTTTCAGTCAGAAAGCCAGGATTCTCCTTTACTGTGTGAATCCATTAAGCTGATTCCAGCAGGAATTTTCTGCACAAGATCTTAAGTGAAGGTAGCCTATGGCAAGAAAATTATAATTAGGGAGACCATGTGTATCCTAGGATGGTCTCAATTTATACCTGTTTTAAGTCAGTTGTTTATTTCCAGGGTTGTATTTCATTTTAAAAAGTGTCCCAATTTGGGTGATGCATTATTTGGTTACTTGCCTATAACCCAAGGGACATTAGAAATTTGGATAACTTCTGGAGATGGAAACTGCATATGGAAGATTTGTAGGGAGGATCCAAACCATCTTCCTGCTCACTTCAGATCCTTGTGTTGATAGCTTGGAGAAAGCATTGGGACCAGGTTGTAGTTAAAGTTTCTGGATATGAAACCTCAGGGTTATTTCAGGGGGTTATAGAGATGCCTCTGCTAGGGAAAGAAAAAAAAAATGACCTGTAGTAGAATCAACTAGGGACATGTACAGAATGGGAACGTTTCTGAATCTGAGAATTCAGCATATTACAGAGAGCTGAATCTGAGGGAGGGCAGCCAGGAAGAGCCCCTGGAAGGAAGTCTAGTCTTCAAGGGAAAGAAAAAAAAATGACCTGTAGTAGAATCAACTAGGGACCTGTACAGAATGGGAATGTTTCTGAATCTGAGAATTCAACATATTACAGAGAGCTGAATCTGAGGGAGGGCAGCCAGGAAGAGCCCCTGGAAGGAAGTCTAGTCTTCAAGTTAAGAATCTGTTGAGAAATTAAAGGGAAGGGACAATGAGAAAGAATTGCTGATGCTACTGGACCAACTAGTTAATGCATCTCTACTGACTTTTGTGGCCTCTGACAAGGTCCTCAAAGTACACACACAAATATCAGCTTAGAAGGCATGAGGACCTCAGGAATTTGAGAGAAAGAAATCTGTGGCCTTTGTTCATTAAGTCATTTTTGAAATGGTACCATATACCCCATCTTCAAACTTGAGTTTTTAGTGCTGGTGTGGTTTTAGGAGTATGTATATTGTATACACATACATTATATACATATAATATATACACAGTATACATATAGTGTACATACAATATACAAATAAACAAATACATATACATACAATACAAATTACAAATACAATATATACAAATACAATACAGAATACAAAAGCAAATACACAAATACATACAGTATACACACATACACTGATGGAGTATCCTCTTAAAATTGTCTGATAAAATCTCTTCTGAAATATCTTTACCTGTATTAGTAAATGCAATGAGACAGCACCGAGTGGCTATTAGGGGAACAAAATATTAGAATTTATTATTGATTGAGGTCAAGAAAAAGAGCTAAATTGAGAAATTTGTAGAGTAAGAAAAAATGGTAGTAGCTCAGGAAAGGCATGATCCTTGCTCCTCCCTGAACGCCCATCCATTAAAAAGGGGAATGGGGTAGATAAAGAAGGAGAGATAAGGACTGACAACACCTGGAGAATGGGACTCAGTGGCTTCCCAACTTCTCATGGGGGTGATGTGCCTCTACCCACCACTCTGGATGATAGGGATATCCTCCCCGCCCCCATCCTGCCTCCAGAGGCATCAGGGTTAGTGCCTATGGGATCCAGGAATTGTGTCTAGGATATAGAACTACCTAACAATATCCCAAAAGTAGGGGAGAGTCTTGACAAGCAGAGGATGACCTCAGAATTCACTGTGGACCAGCAGAAGCACCCTTGTAGAGGGTAAACATTTGATTGATTATCTGAGGCAGGAAGAAGTAGGTGGAGAAAGACAGCTTATAGTCTGCATACAAGAAAAGGTAAAAAGAGATGGTCTGCTAAGCAAAATGAACACAAGTTCTCTGTTCTCACATGTTTAACCAGCAGTGGTGGCTGGAGCTGGCACTGGCTGGTGAGAGCTGATTGTGCAATCTCTTCCCAACTCCTCATTCAGTGAGATCAATAGGTAGCTTGAAATAAATCATGGTAGAAGTATTTATACCACAGAAATAGGCAAATGATGTACACCAGAGCTTGCTTTTAAAAAAATCTTCCAGAGAACCAGATGTTAGCTATTTATCAGCACACCCCTGGGTCCTAGACTCTTTGGAAATAGAAGTCAGCAATTCACATGTCAAATTGTGTCTCATTTTATACTGAACTCTTACAGATCTGTCAACTTGCTTTGTTGACAGCAAGACTGGTTATGACCTTATTCCAGAGTGACTGAAGGAGGTCTGTTTCATTAGACTACTATGGCCCAGTATTTGATTCTGAGTCAGAGTCAAACATTTCTGCCCAGAGTATGTCCTCAGACTCCAGAATAACTCTGTCATGAACTTAGTGCCCTGGGCAATTTGTTGCTTCAGAACTGTGAGATTGTTTATCCAGGGACGAGAAGGTTGGAAAAAAACGATGGTGTTGCCCTTCCTGAACTTCATTGCATACCAGGAAGTCTGTGGTTAGTAGTCAGCCTTCTACCAGTCTCTCAGGGGATTATTTCTGAATTTCTGAAGTATTTAAAGAAACTCAAAGGCCTAAAAATTCCATATGAGTTTGATAAAATGCAATTTGATACTGATCAGATTTTGCTAGGACATCAAACCCAAGTATGTACTGATTCTGCATACAACTGTTAACGATGCTTTTGATAATATTGTTTAAAAATTGAAAAAAAGTCATTGCTACTTGTAAATGGAAGACTCACATGGACAATAAAAGAAGTGTTTAACTGTCTTAGAGTGAGTCTGTAGGACCCAGATTAATTCTATTATTTTCACACAATGAGAAATCATATGCATTTGATATAAAGAAGAAAATACCATCCTTTATGTATGAGAGACTAAATCAGTTGTTGAAAATATATGTATCTAGATTGACGCTTGCAGGAGACAGATGGCCTGCGGTATCTGGTATGGCAACATCTAGCTGGCTTGCGAAGTGGAGGTCATATTTTGGAAGAAGAAAAAAAAGGTGGCTAGTTTATTTATGGACCCCAAATAATTTGACAGTGAATCATTAAGGAGTTATCTGACGTAATTTGCTTTTTATTTTTTATAATTAATTGAACCTTTATTGCCACTTATAATCTTTATAACTTTTCCTTTCAAATTATAGCTACTCTAAGAATGTAAGTTGAGTGAGTCAAGTAATTTCAAAAGGAATTTTTAAATTATTTATTTACTTATTCGCTTACTGGCTGGATTGATTGATTTTTTTCTTTTTAAGATTTCTTTTTTTTTTCAGTTATACATACGTATATATCTTTTTTTTTCAGATTCTTATCCCTTATAGGTTATTACAAAATACCGAGTATAGTTCCCTGTGCTACAAGTAGGTCTTTTTTGGTTATCTATTTTATATATAGTAATGTGTATATGTTAATCCCAAACTCCTAATTTATCCCTCCCCACCTGTTTCCCCTTTGGTAACCATAAGTTTGTTTTCTATGTCTGTGGGTCTATTTCTGTTGTTCATTTGTATCATTTTTTTAGATTCCATGTATAAGTGATACCATGATATTTGTCTTTGTCTGACTTACTTCATTTCATATGATTATCTCTAGGTCCATCTATGTTGCTGCAAATGGCATTATTTCATTCATTATATCTTTTTTATGGCTGAGTAATATTCCATTGTGTATGTATACATATATATCTATATCTGTGTGTGTGTGTATATATATATACATATATATATATATGTGTGTATATATATATATATATGTCTCACATCTTCTTTATCCATTCATCTGTTGATGGACATTTAGGTTGTTTCCATGTTTTGGCTATAGTAAATAGTGCTGCTATGAACACTGGGGCGCATGTATCTTTTAGAATTATGATTTTCTCTGGATATATGCCCAGGAGAGGGATTGCAGGATCATATGGTAGCCCTATAAATTTAGTCATCAGAACACACAGTAATTGTTACTGGAAGCTCCTGGAGCTCTGGGATTTGTCCTTGATTTTACCAACATACGGGTACTTGGAATCGCCTGAAAGTAATCAAGGGTCTCCGAGATTTCTTACTCTAAGAAGTCTGCTGGAAAGGGGGTGATGTCAAAGTTGGCAACTGTTGGTGATTCCTGCCTGCCATTAAGCCGGGTGCAATTCTTCCAAACTCAGATGGGTATGAGGGAACATGTATAGAAGCAAAGCACTGTTTTAGGTACCTGCATGCATTTTATATATCCAGCCATTTATCTTTCTCATCTTACTTTAAAAAATGTTTTAAGAACACTTAAAAAAATTAAGATACAATACATTTAAAATAGGAAAGATTTAATGAGGTAATGAATATTAGTGAGCTGTAGTTCATGTATGTGTTCTTCATGTTCACGAGAAATGGAACACACATTCACTCTAAGCTTTCCGGTAGCCAGCACTAAAGGCAAAACTTGATTGGCTCCATGTCTTACAATGTCTGTAAAAGTAAAACAAACCAATTGCTCAGAAAAAGCAAAGCTCTTCCTGCCACTAAGAAAGATTTCTCCTCTGGGTCCCCTTAAAGAGGACACTTTGCAAAATACCAAGCAGAATTCTCAGTAGCATCCTTGAAGAAAAGTTGCTGTGAGGTTTCTGTAGGGCTCTCACAGTGTTTCCTAATGTGAGCTGATGGGGCTGTATCAAAGTGTAATTCAGGAAACAAATATACCTGGGCAAGGCCACTATGATGCAAGCAGGCCCAGAGCTCTCTGATAATCTAGCTTAATGTGGGAGCAGATTTTAGATTTTTAGGAGATTGGACAGAGAATGGATTGACTGAATAACCTTGAGATGATTTTCCATAAATAATAGATCACTCACATGAAATTTTGATCAATATGTAGCACCATAAATTCAACTTTAGCTTCTTTGACAGGTATCTGGATTATAGAGATTTTAAATGCAGTATTGTGCTTCATTTTATCTTACTAACAGCCCTTGGAGTTTTATTTTGGTATGCTCATTTTAATAGAAGACTAAACTGAGATGCAAATAAGTTTGATAATTTGCTCAAGGTCACTTAACTAATAAGAACAGCAAATGACATTGACTTTAGGTCTTTTTACTCCAGTGTCCATTTCTTGACATGTGAACCTTCTGCTCCTGCTTCCCAAGTATTTGGTAATTGAGGAAAAGGACCCTGAAAGCAGGATCACTGGGGCCGTGAGAGCCTGCTCACTCTTGTCTTCTCCAATCCTAGTACTGGGCCAGCTATGTCTCTAAAAGGCATATATGGCAAAGTCTGGGCTTTCCAACTCCCCCCAGAGATATAGTATGTCTTATATAGTTCTGTTAGATAACCATTATTATAAGACCATATACACCCAGGTATATGAAACTTGCATTATCTCAAAAGTTACTCAGGATGATCTCTGAGGAAATAGAGGGTGGAGGAAACTGGTAAGTAAACAATAACAGTTGGAAAACCTAGGCTCAAGGGAGCTTTTCCAAGGTGATGTTGCTAGGGATGATCATCACACACCAACAAAGGCAAGGTGATGTCTTTTCTTCAGGATGTCTCAGAGCATTTTGAAGGCTCATGTGCTTTGTGAGATACCATGAGTTCATGAGCCATGAGGGGCTTCCTAAATGTATTGGACACAAGACATTTCTTTACAGAGGATCCTATAGAACCGTTAGTGTGCATGGTTCATTTGGAAAATGTTAGCATACAAGAGTGTTTCCCCTTTGGAGCCACCTGGGGAGCCTTTAAACCTACTGATTCCTGAGCCCCAAACAGATCAATTACATTGCAATCTTGGTGGTGGGAAGAGCATTGGTATTTTAAAAAAAAACAAAAAAAAACCTCTCTGTGAGATTCTAATGCATAGCCAGGATTGAGAACAGTCTAGGGGGACTAGGTCTTCAGTAGCTGGAGACCTATTTAGCCCTGGCTCTTAAAGAATTTTTTTCTTTCTAACAAGAGAGACCAGGTAGAAAGTTGATGTCAGTGTCTTTATCAACATATTCCTCTCAAACTCTGCTTAACTTTGTTTCTTTTTAGTAACCATGACCAAGTCTCCAAAGCTTAGTCTATACAACCTGTCTTGCACAGCTCCCAGTCACTCCAAGGTCAAGAGAACTCTGTCTTTTGTCCATTACTTTTCTAAACTCACTCTTGATTAGATTAGCAACTAATAACCACCTTGTCCAGGTGTTTATAGTTCTGGGATGTTATAAATCTGAGCATTATATTGCAACACTTTAACTTTCATTGGTACTGTATACAACAATTCCCTCCTTTCCTTATAACCTCCTTTATCTCTTGCCCTGGCTTTGGACATAAGTGCAATAAAATTTTACACAATTTTAAAATATTTACAGATGTGCATTATATATAACTATCATCAATTCAGGTTCTAGTATTTTATTTCAGGCTCCTTTTTACTACCATATGATTATCTACTCACGAGATGTTGTTTTCACTGAGACTCTCACTAAGTTGACTGAGTAATAAAATATATTCTTACAAGAAAATTTTGTTTTCAAATGCTGCTCATGGTTATCTTTCATCAAAGTCTGGAGCATAAAGGCAGGACACAGTGGAAAACATGGATTTTTAATACACCATGCTATGCCAGAACATATGGATTGGTCTGGAGTAACAATTTCAACAGATGACCTAATTTGAATCTGAATACTATGGAAGAAAAGAAAAAGGTTATAAAGACATCTGTAAATCCCTTCTCCATATATTATGATGTGCATTCTGAATTTCAGGCTCTGAAACATTCACTTGAACAATAGCTTATGAAATCAGCACAAGGCTAAGACACCTAACACAAAAATGCATATGTCAACTGCATTGGGGGAGGACTTGGGCATAATGACAGCCTAACTGGGAAATATCAGCAAGTGGATCATCTGAGATCTTTTTAGGAAGGTTGAGACTTTCCTATAAAATGACTGAAGAGAGGGAGAATAGAGTGAATCGTTGTGTTTGTTAGATTTCGTTTGTTATGAGAGCCTTGGAAGACCTAAACTGAGTTCTTGGGGTGTGTAATTATGTCAACCACAGAGGTTGAAGTGATTTTGGCTTATAAAGTCTCAAAGAACCCTAGCATCAGAATAGTGGAGAGAAACAAGAAAGCAGAAGGAACATGACAGGAAAAGGGGCAATGAGTAACCTGTGCTGAGAATAGAAACCCAGTGTGAGGGAGCTGGTAAGGGTAAATCTGAATCACGATCTGGCTGAGAAACCTTTTACCGTCCGAAGCTTTGAAAAGGAACTTAAACTGTAAAGGCCAATTAAAAGGGGAAGGAGGGGGAAGGATAAATAAGGAGTTTGGGATTAAAATATACACACTACTATATATAAAATAGATAACCAACAAGGACCTACTGTATAGCACAGGGAACTATACTCAATATCTTGTAATAACCTATAATGGAAGAGAATTTTTAAAAAGAATATACATATGTATGTGTGTGTGTGTGTGTGTATAACTGAATCACTTTGCTGTACACCTGAAACTAACACAACATTGTAAATCAACCATATTTCAATAAAATTTTTTAAAAAATATTTTAAAAAATATTTTAAAAAATTAAAAAAAAAGACAGTGTGTTGTTGAATAGTCAGTTGAAAGTAAATTGAATTTAACTGAAATAAGCTCAAATTGCACACAGTTCTTCTTGAAAAGAATCAATAAACAGGCAGACATGCAGAAATGGAGGGTATAAAATGACAGTCACGGGTTTGCTTATGGACAGGGTTTGCTTATGGACAGGGAAGCTCTGTTACCTTTTGCTAGAGAATCTGGTTAGAAGGATTTCATACTTCCTGCTATTATGGAGAGAATCTTGGGATTTCCTTGTAAAATTAAATCTTTGCATATAAAACATGCTCTTTTATTATCATTTCATGGATACCTTAGCACAAATGCTAAGATGCCAGAGAAATAGTGTAAAGAAAAAATACTAAACGATCATGAAATAAAGTCAGAATATGCTGCTTCTTGGGGGATGATACAGTGCCACATTTCAGCATGGCTGCAGAAATTTAAGCTTAACTGCAAAAGATAAGAAGCAAAGAAATGGGTGACTGGACAGTTAACTCTAGTATGAAATATGCGAGTCTGGTTTAGGAGACTTGACAGATTGGAATATTACACGTATTGAAGATCAGGATAAAAGAAAGAGAAAAAAAGATTAAATGGAACTCCTTCCCCAGAGATGGAGAAATCAGTCAATAGGTTGAAGATTAAAGAAGTAAGAAAAAGACCTATTGAAACTAAACAAGAAAAAAAGACCACATAGCATAAATCAAACTTGATATTGAATTTTTTTTAACATAGTTGTCAGTCATGCTTTTTCTTTCATGTGTATTTTCCCTAAATTTGAAGAGATTATCAGAAAAATATGCATTTCTAGGATGAACTTCAATAGCAGATTTTTAATCCCCACATGACAAGGCAAAGCCTTAAGCAACGTGACTTTGTTTCTGCTAGGGTGTAGGTTAAAGGGAGGAGGTTAAAAGACTTCCTGATTGCTTATGAGTCATTAGGAGGCCCAGTGGTGCAAGAGTCAGAACTTGTCTTTTCCTGCCAACTCATTTCTCTTCCTCCCATTTGATAGCCACAAGGTGTGCGTTTTGTTGAGAAAACAGGTCTATTGAACCCTACAAACCACACAAAGACAGAAAGGCTGTGTTTCAGTGTATTATAGTGTTTCAGACCAAAGAAGGTTTAAGGCTCAGCTTTCCTTCTTACCCAGCAGCGTGTCCTTGAGAAGTTAATTAGCCTCTATTATCCCCAGCTAACAAAATGGAGGTAACAATATATATTTCACAAGATTGTTGTAAAGATTAAATGATATCACATATATAAATCACTTGGTACAGAGAACCATAAGTGATAGCTATTATTGTTAACCTTTTAGGCTTAATGTTAAGAGGTTGATGAAGCCCAATTATAAAACTTCAAAGGAATGAAAATTCTAAATTTTTACATCTGTTATCAAGTTATCCCACTTTTCCTTTCTTTTTTTTTTAAATAAATTTATTTATTTAATTTATTTATTTTTGGCTACGTTGGATCTTCGTTGCTGTGCGCGGGCTTCTCATTGCAGTGGCTTCTCTTGTTGCAGAGCATGGGCTGTACGTGCACGAGCTTCAATAGTGGTGGCTTGCGGGCTCTAGAGCGCAGACTCAGTAGTTGTGGCACATGGGCCTAGTTGCTCCGTGGCATGTGGGATCTTCCCGGACCAGGGCTCGAACCCATGTCTCCTGCATTGGCAGGCGGATTCTTAACCACTGCACCACCAGGGAAGTCCCCCACTTTTCCTTTCTTTGTCTTTGGTCTTGGCTTTGGTCACAGAGCTTTGTTTAAAGTTGTATTTTATTAAGGCAGTGACAACTATTGAAGGAATGAAAGTCAGAGTAGTGGGTCTCAATTCTGGTTGCATATCAGAACAGCAAAGGCATAGTCTCTCAACTCGGCCCCACTAAAATTTGGGGCTGGAAAATCTTGAAATTGGTGGTAGTTGTGTGCATTGTAAGATCTTTAGCCGCATCCCTGGCCTCTACCTACAAGATGCTAGTAACATATCCCTTCTCAATCGTGACAATCAAACATAGCTGCAGATATTGCAGATGTCCCCCTTGGGGGACAAAATTACCTCCACTTGAAAAACACTAAGGAGAGAAATGTGATTTAAATGCTTTGGGACAGAAAACAGGCATTGGTATTTTTAGAAACACCCTAGATGTTTTTAATATGGAATCAGAATCAAATTTAGAACAATTTGCCAGGGAATCTATATTTCATTTTATTATTTTATATTTTTATTGTGATATAATTGACTTTTAACATTACATTGCTTTCAGGTGCAACAATGATTCGCTATATGTATATACTGCAAAATGATCACCACAATAAGTTTAGTTAACATCTGTCACCACATAGAGATACAATTTTTTTCTTTTTATGAGAACTTGTAAGATTTACTCTCTTAGTAAGTTTCAAATATATAATATAGTATTATAATCTATAGTCACCATGCTGTACATTACATCTCCAGGACTTTTTATCTTTTTATAACTAAAAGTTTGTATCTTTTGACCCCCTTCACCGATTTCACCCACCTTGCACATCCCACCCCTGGCACCACCGATACATTCTCTGTATGTATGAAGGCGTGAGTTTTGTTTTTGTTTTTGATTTTAGATTCCACATATAAGTGACACCATACAGTATTTGTCTTTCTCTATCTGATTAATTTAACTTAGCATAATGCCCTCTAGTTTCTTCTATGTTGTCACAAATGGCAGGATTCTTTTTCTTTACTGAATAATATTCCATCCTGTGTGTGTGTGTGTGTGTGTGTGTGTGTGTGTGTGTACCACATTTCCTTTATCCATTCATCCATTGATGGACACTTAGGATGTTTCCATGTCTTGGCTATTGTAAACAGTGCTGCAGTGAACATGGGGTACAGATATCTTTTTGAGTTAGTGTCTTTGTTTCCTTCAGATAAATACCCAGGAGTGAAATTGCTGGATCAAATGATAGTTCTGTGGCTGCACTGATTTACATTCCCGCCAGCAGTGCATGAGGCTTCCTTTTTCTCCACATCCTCACCAGCACTTGTTATTTGTTGTCCTTTTGATAATAGACATTATAACAGGTGTGAGGCAGTATCTTATTGGGGCTTTGATTTGTATTTCCTTGATGATTAATGATGCTGAACACATTTTTACTCATTGGCCATCTGTATGCCTTCTTGGGAAAAATGTCTATTCAGGTCCTCTACCCATTTTTTAATTGGATTGTGATTTTTTTAAACATTTTTTTGCTATTGAGTTGTTAGAGTTCTTCATGTATTTTGGATATTAACCCCTTATCAGATATATGATTTGAAAATATTTTCTCTTATTTATTCATTTATTTACATATACATGCATCTATTCTTTTTCAAATTCTTTTCCCATTTTGGTTGTTACAGAATATTGAGCAGTTCCCTGTGCTATACAGTAGGTCCTTGTTGGGTATCTATTTTAAATGTAATAGTGTGTATATGTTAATCGCAAACTTCCAATTCATCCTTCCCCAGCACCTTTCCCCTTTGGTAACCATAAGTTTGTTTTCAAAGTCTGTGAGTCTGTTTCTCCTTTGTAAATAAGTTCATTTGTATCCTTTTTTTAAGATTCTGCATATCATATGATATCTCTCTTTCTCTGACTTAACTTCACTTAGTATGATAATCTCTGGGTTCATCCATGTTGCTGCAAATGGCATTATTTCAGTCTTTTTAATGGCTGGGTAATATTCCATTGTATATATGTACCACATCTTCTTTATCCATTCATCTGTCAGTAGACATTTAGGTTGTTTCCATATCTTGGCTATTGTAAACAGTGCTGCAGTGAACATTGGGGTGCATGTTTCCTTTCAAAACATGGTTTTCTCCAGATATATGCCCAGGAGTGGGATTGCTGGATTATATGGTAGCTCTATTTTTAGTTTTTTAAGGAAACTCCACAATGTTCTCCAAAGTGGCTGTACCAATTTACATTCCCTTGAACAGTGTAGGAGGGTTCCCTTTTCTCCACACCCTCTCCAGCATTTATTGTTTATAGACTTTTTGATGATGGCCATTCTGACCGTTGTGAGGTGATATCTCATTGTAGTTTTGGTTTGGATTTCTCTAATAATTAGTGATGTTGAGCATCTTTTCATGTGCTTCCTGGCCATCTGTATGTCTTCTTTGGAGAAATGTCTATTTAGGTCTTCTGCCCATTTTTTGATTGGGTTGTTTGCTTTTTTGATATTGAGGTGCATGAGCTGTTTGTATATTTTGGAGATTAATCCCTTGTTGGTCACATCGTTTGCAAATATTTTCTCCCATTCTGTGGGTTGTCTTCTCTTTTTGTTTATGGTTTTCTTTGCTGTGCAAAAGCTTTTGAGCTTAATTACGTCCCATTTGTTTATTTTTGTCTTTATTTTCATTACTCTAGGAGATGAATCAAAAAAGATATTGCTGCAATTTATGTCAAAGAGTATTCTGCCTATGTTTTCCTCTAAGAGTTTTATGGTATCAGGTCTTACATTTAGGTCTTTAATCCATTTTGAGTTTATTTTTGTGTATGGTGTTAGAGAATGTTCCAATTTCATTCTTTTACATGTAGCTGTCCAGTTTTCCCAGTTTTCTCATTTATCAAAGAGACTGTCTTTTCTCTATTGTATATTCTTGTCTCCTTTGTCATAGATTAATTGTCCATGGGTGCGTGGGTTTATTTCTGGGCTTTCTATCTTGTTCCATTGAGCTATATTTCTGTTCTTTGTGCCACCACCATACTGTTTTGATGACTGTAGCTTTGTAGTATACCCTGAAGTCAGGGATCCTGATTCCTCCAGCTCTGTTTTTCTTTCTCAAGATTGCTTTGGCTATTCGGGGTCTTTTGTGTCTCCATACAAATTAAAAATTTTTTTGTTCTAGTTCTGTGAAAAATTCCATTGGTAATTTGATAGGAAATGCATTGAATCTGTAGGTTACCTTGGGTAGTATAGTCATTGTGACAATACTGATTCTTCCAATCCAAGAACATACTATAATTTTACATCTGTTTGTGTCATCTTCAATTTCTTTCATCAGCGTTCTGTAGTTTTTGGTATACAGGAATTTTGCCTCCTTAGGTATTTTATTTATTTTTTTTGGTGCGATGGTAAATGGGATTGTTTCTTTAATTTCTCTTTCTGATCTTTCGTTGTTAGTGTATAGAAAAGCAACAGATTTCTGTGTATTAATTTAGTGTCCTGCAACTTTACCGGATACATTAATGAGTTCTAGTATCGCGATTGCTCCTTTCCTACCATCTCAGTGTGGCTTCTTCTTTGTCTTTGGATGTAGGATATCTTTTTTGGTAGGTTCCAACATTTCTTTGTAAATGGTTGTTCAGCAGTTATTTGTGATTTTGGTGTTTTCGTAAGAAGAGGTGAGCTAACGTCTTTCTACTCGGCCATCTTGCCTCCTGTTTTTCTTCCATTTAATAGGTTGCCTTTTCATTTTGTTGATGGTTTCCTTTACTGTGCAAGAAGCTTTTTAGTTTGATGTTGTCACACTTGTTTGTTTTTGCTATCATTGCCTTTGCTTTTGGAGTCAGATCCAAAAAATCATTGCTAAGACCAGTGTCAAGGAGCTTATAGCCTGTGTCTTTTCTTATAGGAGTTTCATGGTTTCAGCTCTTCTGTTCAAGTCTATTATCCATTTTGAGTTATTTTATGTGTATGGTATAAGACAGTGATCCAGTGTTATTCTCTTCATATGGCCGTCCAGTTTTCCCAACACCATTTATTGAAGAAACTGTCCTTTCCCCATTGTATATTCTTGGGGAATATAATATTGTATATTATTATATTACAATATAATATTGTATATTAAAATATAGTCTATATTTTAATTAACTTGGTGGTGGATTTCTCTGAAATTCAAAATTAGTTACAATTATTTAATAAATGAGCAATGTTCTTAGAGTTTAACAAAAATTGTTGCAGGTGATAGTGATCTGGGACTATTTTCATTAACTCTCCAATTTGGGTAGAAATTTTTCAGGAAAATTTTTATGAATTAAAAAATGACTTAGACAGGGATAGTTAAATATGTGGCAATCACTCTTTATTTAACATTAGTTTTATTTACTGTTTTAGTCAGCTCTGGCTGCCATAACTAAATATATATTACACTAGGTAGTTTAAACTGTGGAAGTTGATTTTCTCATAGTTCTGAAAGCCCTAAGTCCAATAGCAAGGTGCAGCATGGCTGGCTTCTGGTGAGGGCCTTCTTCCTACCTTGTAGATGGCTGCCTTCTTGCTGTGTCCTTGCATGGCAGGGATTGAGAAAGAAAGAAGTGGTGGATTGGAGGGTAGGGAGTCTCTTTGGTGCCTCTTCTCATAAGGGCTCTAATCCCATCATGAGGGGCCCATGCTCATAACCTGATCTAAACTTAATTATCTCCCAAAGACCCCATCTCCAAATACTACCACATTGGGGGTTAGGGCTTCAACATATGAATTTAGGTGGCAATTCAGTCCATAGCAATTACCAAGAATTTTGCATTTCTCTATAAGCATAGAACTAAGTACGGTAGGCAAAATAATTTTGCCCCAAAGATATAACAGCCTAATCCCCAGATACTGTGAATGTGTTATCTTTCATGGCAAAAGGGACTTTGCAGATATGATCATTATGGATCTTGATATGGGAAAATTATCAGGATGGTTCCAGGGTAATCACAAGGGTCCTTAAAAATGGGAGAGGGAAGCAGAAAAAAGAGTCAATCACTAGTGTGTGTGTGTGTATGTGTGTGTGTGTGTGTGTAGTAATGACCTCAATTTTTACAATCATATTTTAACTTCCTATATATTGCGCTTAAAATCAGATCAGGTGTCATTTAACACATTCTTGTATTTTTATCTATTATCAAATCATAACATCTTATTCATAAATATCCTTTACTATTCTTTCTTAAAGCATTAGAAAACCTCCCTTCATTAGTTTTTGAGTTCAGTACTTGTCCTCTCAAGTAGAAATATATCTTGTCCTTGGACCTTCACAGAGTTTAGGCCAACTACAAAGTTAGAGGGACCACAGTAGTCAGTACAAGTCAGAACTATAGTACAGTAGCAAAAACAAATACCCTGGGACTAAAAGGTGATACAGGCCACACCAGGTACCTTGAGACACTCACTCCTGGAACCCAGACATCATGACATGAGGAAGCCAAGCAACCATAGAGAGGCCACCTGTCCCAGCCCTAGTCCCAGCCGAAGTCCAGCCAATGGCTAGCACCAAGTACCAGACATGTGAGTGAACAAACTTTCGGATGATTCCAGTTCCCAGTCTTTGATGTATCCCTGTTGACATCACTGGAGCTGAAATGACTTGTTCAAAAAGTCCTGACCAAACTGCAGATTAGTGAGCAAAATAAATGTCACTGCTTTAAGCAACTCATTCCATTTTGGTGTGGTTTGTCACATATACATAGAAAACTGCAATAACCTCCACATTTCTACCAAACCAAATATACATTCCTCTGTCCCTCAGTACTCATTGATACCTGGTTTTAACCTACCTTCCTGGTCTGATCTATGATGCCTCATCATTCATGCATGCACTGCTTAACTCAATCTTAGCATTGGAACCTTATACCCTTTTCCATATAGAGCCTAGTATTGTTGTTTTGTTCCATCTTTGCTCATCTCAATCCTGCCTGTTCTTCATGGTCCATAATTTAGGCCCTGCAATGCACATCTGTTGCCTTGTTTTTTTCTATATCCAAGACTACTGGTCTGGTGCCAGCAGCCTAATTTTCTTTTGAAGAAACCACCTCTTCTTTACACCCTATCTAGAGGCTTCAGGTAAGTTAAACTTCAGCTTCTAGTCTAAGGTGGGCAAAGAGCCCAGACTTAGCCAGTTGGCATATTCCATCGTCCTACCCAGTGTGATTCATTCAAGAGTGGGCACACACCCTGAGTTTGTCCAGTGAGATGAAATCCTGAACTTTTCCCAGAAGAATCTTTCTGTAGTGCCTACTGAACCATGAGGCTGTCAGCAGCCAACATAGAATGAAAGCCTACCTGAGAATGAAACCAACCCAGAAGAAAGCAGAGCCAAGTGTCAGATTTCTCACAGCATCACTGGAGCATCTGGACTTAGCCATGCCTGGAGCGCCATCCCTCCTTCCACCCACAGCTTCTTAGTTGTGTGAGCCAAGCAATTCTTTTCTGGCTGAAAGCCAGATTGAGTTAGATTTCTGTCACTTGGTAACTATACAGTCCTGGATAGTTTAAGACCACATCTTCCTACTCAATATGGCAATTCCTGAGTGCCCATTTCACATGCGATTCTGTAGTTGGAGTTGAGGCAAAAACATTGAGTAAGACAGGGTCCATGAGGCTTAACCTTATTGTCTTTTCCTTCCAACCCTTCAGTGGAGTGCTTCATCATGCTATTTGTTTACAGCACTTCCCACAGCCATTTTGCAGTATAATTAGCTGTATGCATGCCATCATAAGCTTTGTGAAGACAGGAAACATTCACTTTATTTGAGGACATAAGAATCCATGTATGAACGTGCAGGCATATAGTGTGTACTCGGGTAGATATTATTTCCTTTCTTTCACATTGCACCTACATGCGTCTTGTTCATAGTTGTTGAATGATATGTATATTAATCATTGTCGCTAAGTAATACTAGATAACATTTATGGAACAATTATTAGATGCCAAGCATAAGTACCATCTCAATTCTCACAGTAACATGAGGTGATACATACTATTCTTCTTCCTTTTATACAGGTGGGAAAAATCCCAACAAATTAAAGCTTGGAAAGTTAAAAATCTTGTCCCTAGTCTCACAGCTAGTAAGTGGCAGAGTGAGACTCCAACTCACGTCTCTCTCATACCACACTGAGCTCATAGCCAGCACACCATATAAAATGCATGGGGCTTCCTGCTTGAAAAACATTCTAAATATCTGTTCTGAACGGAGGTAAATTGGTTGGGTTAAAAAGCCTTGAAAGCATGGGAAAACAGTCCTCATTTTTGTGCCGTGGTCTTAGCCCTCAAATTAGCTGCCCAGGTTACAGAAGTGACTTAGCAACGTTTTGGGAGGTGGATAGGGTAAGTGGAAATTTGGAAGGTATTGCCATAAGGCAGATAGTAGGAGCAAACTGTCTGAGCTTTGTTCTTCCCACATCAGCCATAGATATGAAGAAAATGACAAGAGTAAAAACTGCAAAAGCCTTTTCGAAAAAGTGTTGCAAATTCGATGGCTGCCAGCCAGGAAAATGTAGTGTCCCCTGTTGTCGCATAACAGAACGAAGAACCTCAGGCTGCAGGGAAAGATGATACGGTTGGAAATGAAGAGCTTATGAGGAAGCAAAACGTAAAAATCTAACCAAGGGTGAATGGGAATAAAAGGTCCTTGAAAGTTTCAGGAAGACCTGTACAGAGTTCCAATGAGTTACGTGCAGGGAAATATGCTATTGGTAAAGCTGCAAGTAAGTTTCCCATCCCACCGACTCAAGGAATAAAACAGCCTCACTATTAAAATTCCGGTGGTTCTTTGGGAGAAGAAAATGCATTTGTAGGCAAATTGGAAAGGATGACCAGCCCATGTTCGTTTCTTACAGTGCAATGAAAAATTAAATATTTATTACAGGTTTAAAAATACTCATGAAAAAGGCAGACTTTTTGTCATCTCAATTTCCTCTGGGTGCTATGCAGAGCCGTTGAGGAGAACTGCTCTCCTGAGTCATGGTCCCTTCCCCAGTCAGTCTAGTGGCCGGAGTGAGAATTGGGGACAGAAGGAGAATACTTGAGGCACTTCATGCCCCCTGAGCTGTGGGAACACCGGGGTGGGGCAAGGGTGGGAACGGAGAGGATGAACTTCTCTTAGATTGCATTTTAAATCCTTAGTTTTGACATCTGAAAAACAGGTCATGGAAACACGTTTCTCACTTGATCATTTTCAGGATTAAATGGATAACACATATAAAGTCTCTGCCGTTCCATCCCATTCACTTGTGTGCTTTCCAACTAGTCTGAAAGCCCCGTGAGGGCAGAGGCCAGGTCCTGCTTGCTCACTGCTGTGCCCCCTGTGCCTGGCACAGAGTCTGTGCTGAACAAATATGTGCTGGATTGAATTGATGCCTGTTGGCTGTGTATTTAGGAAGATGCAAAACCAATTTTCTGTCTATTATGTTTATTCTAAAGCAATTTGTGTCAAGCAAATGCTTTTCCAAGAATATGAAATTTGCCCCTAAGTGATCTGAGAGATCCTGATGATGCATGAAAATGGCCAGTTGCATTTAATGACAGAAATGGGATTGGAGGGCCAAGAACTTCCTCCCACAAATGATAGTCCTCTCTAATTAACATACTTTATCTAAAGACCATTGTCTTAATCAAAAAGCATCTTAAGTGACAGTTTACATGTGGTCTTTTAAGGAGGCCATGTAGCAAGAACAAATCCTTTAAAATAAACGTTGTTCTTTTTTGCATCTGTTCCCAAAAGGAAAGAGAATGAAATAGTGACTGAAATTTGCTAGGCTCTGCTTAAAACTGTTGGAATTTTGCTAACTGCCATTCTAGTTCCAGCTTGGAACTACCTCTTCCAAAAAGTCTTCTTTGGCATGAGTGATGCATATATTTGAGAAGTATATCTAAGAGATATTAATAGTATTAACAGATAAGAATAGATAGATTTATTGAGGGCTGTGGCAGCACATATGGGTGGTGGGGGAAGGGAATGTCAGGGAACAAGTTGAATCTTGAGGATAAGAGAGCCAATTCATTTAATTCTTTTACAAGTTCTGTAATGAAACTCTTGTTCTTATTTCACAGATAATATAACACATCAGATTTACGAGAGTAAGTTACTCTCTAAAATTCATACACTTTCTGCTATACCAGCATTCTACAATTTTTGTTTTGTTTTGTTTTTGGTCTGCTTATCCCTTTCATCAGATTAAATACTTGTGACACTATTAAGGATTATTTTAATCATTTCCTAATTTTTTTTTGCATAATAAATTATTTAAAAAATTCTAAAATTTTTTTTAGATAAGTGTATGATTAATGGCCATATTATAGTGTTTACTTTCAATATAATTTTTATCATCTTTGATATTTATAATGTATAATAATTAACTTTGGTCCATTTAATAAATATGGCAGTATTTATTTTACTATCAAAAAGTATGAGAAAAATCATGATTTGGCTACAAATTTATAAGTTTTAGATTATCTTTAAGAGATCAAAACCATGATAAAATATAGTTATTTTAAGGATTATGACATAAACAATAGAAAAAACTGCCTTCATTTAATGTTCAGAAGTTTTGAATTTTCCATTTACAAATCAGTTAATTTTGATAATTTTCATGTTTTGTTTATAAATGACAGGATAAGCTGGAAGGTATTAGGCTGCTATTTGCAATCATTTACCCATAAGTAAGACATTCCAGATGCTGGTAGCCTTAATTCCCAATAAAAAAAAAAATCTAAATCAGTTTTAACTGTCACAGGGCTTTCTATTTTTAGCATTTTCTTTGTTAGCAGAGACTTCTTGCTGGTCTATATTATAAGCATACGCATCTGAATTACAGATCTGGTGGGGAGCATCTTAAGGTACATGTCTTAGCTCAAGCTGCCATGACAAAAATACCACAAACTGGGTGGCTTAAACATAGGTACTAGCAGTCCAAGATCAAGGTGCCAGCAGCTTTGGTTCCCAGGTAAGGGCCCTCTTCCTAGGTTCCAGATGGCTGCCTTCTCACTGTGTCCTCACAAAGTGGAGCGAAAAAGAGCGCTGGTCTTTCTTATTATTATTATAAGGACACTAATTCTGTCATGGGGGCCCTACCCTCATGACCTCATCTGAACCTAAATATGGACCAAGGGCCACCAAATATCACTACATTGGGGGTCAGGACTTCAACATATGAATTTTGGGGGGCACAAGCCTCATTCAGTTCATAACAGCATATTTGTAGAAATGTTTTGGCCCAGAGAAGGGGGGCCCCACCTCACTCTTTGGGATCTGTTTTGGCCTTCTTCCTAATGCGGTGAGGGTTCTGCAGGGCCAAGAGAACATGAATATTCAGAGCCCACACACACTCTTCCAGGTTATACTGACTGCCTGGGACCCCAGAATTTCCTAACTGAACCACCTGCACCTGCTTCCAGGGCCTGCAAAGCTCCCTCCCTTCTGCCTGTGAACTGCAAGGCCACTGTGAAACACCTCCTCCCAGGAGATGGCCAAGGGGTGACAGTTTTGACTTAGGGGAAGAATGGCTGGAACTTATTAAGTGCTGGCTTGGAGTCCACAGGCACGTATACAAGATGGAATTGAGGACAGAAAGAGAAGGGAGAGAGGAGAACTGGCTCTCCCCATGCCAGTGTGTTCCAGCATCAAACTTTGAAAAGTGCAAGAAATCTGCATGCAAACCTCACCTTCCAGGTTACTAAAAAGGTGCAGTTGTGAAGTTACTAGAACATATTTTATTTCAGATAGGTTACATTAAATATTGCTGGATTTTTTTCCAGAACTGCTGTCCCTATTTTGACTTCTATGAGCAGTTTACATGTGTTTCCATCTCTCCACATATTCACCAACACTTGATATTATGTACTTTTCAAAATGTCTTAAATATTAAGACATTTGCTGTGTGGTCTCCATTTGTACTCTTGATCTACTTTTCATGAATGTTAGGTGTGGGTCTGATGATGACTAATGCTACTCATTAACTGGTAACTAATATTACTAACAATACTAACTTAAAAAATTTTTATGCATCTTTAATATTATAGATATAAATTAAGCAGCATATGGCTGAGAATAAGAACTGCTATAAACTGAGTACTGGTTGAAACCATCTTGGTGGTTGGCAGTGTTGAACTGAGTGATAAACCAGCTAATTGAGTCATTTGCTCATCAGAGCTCTACTAAGTGGCCATGGGGATGAATCTGATATACCCTACGAATATCCCAAATTGCTCCATTTTGAAAGGAAGATATGTACAGAATAGTAATTTGATTCATTAACCAAAAAGTGTTTTTTTTCATTCTTAATTGCCACAGCCATTCCCTGCCTCTATTCACCTCATAGGCTGCCCCTCTAATGCACTTGTTATATGACCTGAAATTAGCACTTTTATAAGGGATGTACTATTGTTTTGTGTGTTTTAAAAACTTTACACCAAGGTCATTGAGATTTACATCACATTCTTTTTCTTTTTTTTCTACTTAATGTTCTATCCATATTGCCGTGTGCGTTGAATTTATTGCTTCTAATTGCTGCATAGTGTCCATAGGACATATATCATCTTTTATTTATCCACTCCCCTAGTTATAGGCATCTAGGTAGCTTTCAACTCTCTCTTATCACAAATAAAATATGACAATAATGAACATATCATATGTGATCCTTACTAACCCATGTGAGAATTTCTTCGATGTATTTACCCCAGGAGTGGTATTGCTGATAGGGTGTAAGCATACTTATTACATTAAATATTGGTGGATTGTTTTCTAGAGCTGCTGTACCTATTTTGACTTCTATGAGCAGTTTACATGTGTTTCCATCTCTCTGTATCTTCACCAACACTTGATATTATCTACTTTTCAAAATTTTGCCATTGTCATGCATTCACGTGGTATCTTATCCTTTCAATCTGGTGATATTGCTATTGTTTTAATTTGTATTGCTTTGCACCATCATTAACATTAAAAAAGAATAAGTGTTGGGACTTCCCTGGTGGCACAGTGGTTAAGAATCCACCTGCCAATGCAGGGGACACGGGTTTGATCCCTGGTCCAGGAAGATCCCACATGCCATGGAGCAACTAAGCCCGTGGGCCCCAAATACTGAGCCCGCATGCCACAACTACTGAAGCCTGTGCACCTAGAGCCCATGCTCTGCAACAAAGAGAAGCCACCACAATGAGAAGCCCGTGCACCGCAACAAAGACACAACGCAGCCAAAAAAAATAAGTGTTGTTACAAATTTACACTTTCCTTTTCCATTCTCATGTTTTGTACTTTGACTCAGGTTGGTTTTTGTATGTTCTTGTTCTTAATGGATAATGTAAAGTCATTTGTTCATCTAAATTTTTTGTACGTGTGTCTATGTGCCAGGAATATAAAAAATAATTTGCTGATCTTGTAAAATAGGTGGTGGTGGTGGTGTGTGTGTTTAATTAACAAAAAGGACACTGAGCTCTAAATATCATTGTCTCTTGTTGTTCTTCTTCCTTAACGTTTCTCCTTCTCTCCTTCCCCCCTCCTCTTCCTTTACCTCCTCCTCTTCCATCTTCTTCCTATTCTTCTTTTCTTTTACATAACAGTATTTTTAAAATACCCATGCTGCTATATGTACAAATTATTGAATTAATTTTTCAATTTTTACTTGAGTTGTTAAGCATCTCTCCAGTTTTGCCAATGGAATATTCTGCAGCTTAATTCCTTAGGAAAAAGTGGAGTTATTGAATAAGAGGAAGCAGAATAAAGATGAGTGGTGACAAAATTCTAGGACAATTTTCTTTTAAAGAGAGAGTATTTCTTTGGCATTGGGGGAAAAAAAAAGTGTCTAGAACCTGGTCCTCCCTCCCTCCCTCCCTCCTTCCCTTCCTCCTTCCCTTCCATTTTTATTTACATTGGAGTAGAGTTGATTTACAATGTTGTGTTAGTTTCAAGTGTATAGCTAAGGGATTCAGTTATACATATGGATATGTCCATTCTTTATTTTTCAGATACTATTCCCATATATGTTATTACAGAGTATTGAGTAGAGTCCCCTGTGTTATACAGTCCTTGTTGATTATCTGTTTTATATACAGTCGTGTGTATATGTTAATCCCAAACTCCTAATTTATCCCCCCTCCGCCCCCCACGTTTTCCCTTTGGTAACCATAAGTTTGTTTTTGAAGTCTGTGAGTCTGTTCCTGTTTTGTAAATAAGTTCATTTGTATCATTCTTTTTAGATTTCTCATATAAGTGATATCATATGATATTTGTCTTTCTCTGTCTAACTTACTTCACTTAGTATGATAATCTCTAGGTCCATCCATGTTGCTCCAAATGGCATTATTTCATTCTTTTTTATGTCCGAGTAATATTCCATTGTATATATGTACTACATCTTCTTTATCCATTCATCTGTTGATGGACATTTAGTTTGCTTCCAGGTCTTGGCTATTGTAAACTGCTCTGCAATGAACATTGGGGTGCATGTATCATTTCGAACCATGTTTCTCTCTGAATATATGCCCAGGAATGGGATTGCTGGATCACATGGTAGCTCTATTTTTAGTTTTTTAAGGAACTTCCATATTGTTCTCCATAGTGGCTGTACCAATTTACATTCCCTTTTCTCCACACCCTCTCCAGCATTTATTGCTTGTAGATTTTTTTGATGGTGGCCATTCTGACTGGTGTGAGGTGATATCTCAATTCTAGTTTTGATTTGCATTTCTCTAATAATTACTGATGTTGAGCATCTTTTCATGTGACTCTTGGCCATCTGTTGGTCTTCTTTGGAGAAATGTCTATTTAGGTCTTTTGCCCATTTTTTAATTTTTTAATTTTTTGATACTGAGTTGCATGGGCTGTTTGTAAATTGGAGACTAATCCCTGGTTGGTCATATTGTTTCCAAATATTTTCTCCCATTCTGTGGGTTTTCTTTTCATTTTGTTTATGGTTTCATTTGCTGTGCAAAAGCTATTGAGTTTAATTAGGTCCAATTTGTCTATTTTTGTTTTTATTTCCATTACTCTAGGAGACAGCTTGGAAAAGATATTGATTTATGTCAAAGAGTGTTCTGCCTATGTTTTCCTCTAAGAGTTTTATAGTATCAGGTCTTACATTTAGGTCTTTAATCCATTCTGAGTTTATTTTTGTGTATGGTGTCAAAGAACGTTCTAATTTCATTCTTTTACATGTAGCTATCTAGTTTTCCCAGCACCATTTATTGAAGAGACTGTCTTTCCTCCATTGTATAGTCTTGCCTCCTTTGTCATAGACTAAGTGACCATAGATGAGTGGGTTTATTTTTGGGCTTTCTATCCTGTCCATTGATCTATGTTTTTTTAAACTTTTGTTTTATATTGGAGTATAGTTGATTAACAATGTTGTGTCAGTTTCAGATGTACAGCAAAGCGATTCAGTTATACATATACATGTAACTATTCTTTTTCAAATTCTCTTTCCATTTAGGTTCTTGCAGAATATTGAGCAGAGTTCCCTGTGCTATACAGTAGGTCCTTGATAGTTATCCATTTTAAGTATAGCAGTGTGTACAATGCTTCTGTTTCTGTGCCGGTACCATACTGTGTTGATGACTGTAGCTTTGCAGTATGTTCTGAAGTGAAGGAGCTAGATTCCTTCAGCTCTGTTTTTCTTTCTCAAGTTTGTTTTGGCTATTCAGGGTCTTTTGTGTCTCCATACAAATTAAAAAATTTTTTTGTTCTAGTTCTGTGAAAAATTCCCTTGGTAATTTGATCCGGATTGCATTGAGTCTGTAGATTGCCTTGGGTAGTATAGTTATTTTGACAATACTGATTTTTCCAATCCAAGAACATGGTAGGTCTTTTCATCTGTATGTGTCATCTTCGATGTCTTAAATCAGCATCTTTTACTTTTCAGAGTACAGGACTTTTGTCTCCTTAGGTAGGTTTATGCCTAGATATTTTATTCTTTTTGATGCTCTGGTAAATGGGATTGTTTCTTTAATTTCCCTTTCTTATCTTTTGTTGTTAGTGTATAGAAATGCAACAGATTTCTTTGTATTAATTTTGTATCCTGCAATTTTACCAGATTCATTGATGAGCTCTAGTAGTTTTCTGGTAGCATCTTTAGGATCTTCTGTGTATAGTATCATGTCATCTGCAAACAGTGACAGTTTTACTTCTTTTCCAATTTGGAGTCCTTTTTGCTTTATCTTCTCTGAATGCCATGGCTTGGACTTCTAATACTATGTTGAATACAAGTGGCGAGAGTGGACATGCTTTGTCATGTTCTTGATCTTAGATGGAATGCTTTCAGCTTTTCACTGTTGAGTATGGTGTTAGCTGTGGGTTTGTCATATATGGTCTTTATTATGTTGAGGTATGTTTCCTCTATTCCCACTTTCTGGAGAGTTTTTTTTTTATCATAAATGGGTGTTGGATTTTGTCAAAAGATTTTTCTGCATTTACTGAGATGATCATATGGTTTTTATTCTTCGGTTTGTTAATGTGGTATATCACACTGATTGATTTGTGGATATTGAAGAATCCTTGTATCCCTGGGTTAAATCCCACTTGATCATGGTGTATGATCCTTTTAATGTACTGTTGGATTTGGTTTGCTAGTATTTTGTTGAGTATTTTGGCATCTATGTTCATCAGTGATATTGGCCTGTAATTTTCTCTTTTTTTGTGGTATCTTTGGTTTTGGTATCAGGGTGATGTTGGCGTCATAGAATGAGTTTGGGAGTGTTCATTTCTCTAAAGTTTTTTGGAATAGTTTCAGAAGGATAGGTGTTAGCTCTCCTCTAAATGTTTGATATAATTTGCCTGTGAAGCCATCTGGTCCTGGACTTTTGTTTGTTGGGAGTTTTTAATCAGAGTTTCAATTTCAGTACTTGTGATTGGTCTGTTTATATTTTCTATTTCTTCTTGGTTCAGTCTTGGGACATTGTACCTTTCTAAGAATTTGTCCATTTCTTCCAGGTTGTCCGTTTTATTGGCATATAGTTGCTTGTAGCAGTCTCTTTGATCCTTTGTATTTCTGTGGTGTCTGTTGTAACTACTCCTTTTTCATTTCTAATTTTATTGATTAGAGCCCTGTCCCTTTTTATTTCTTGATAAGTCTGGCTAAAGGTTTATCAATTTTGTTTATCCTTTCAAAGAACCAGCTTTTAGAGTCACTGATCTTTTCTGTTGTTTTCTTCATTGTCTATTTCATTTATTTCTGCTTTGATCTTTATGATTTCTTTCCTTCTACTAGCTTTGGGTTTTGTTTGTTCTACTTTCTCTAGTTGGTCTAGATGTAGGTTTAGGTTGTTTATTTGTGATTTTTCTTGTTTCCTGAGGTAAGATTTTATTGCTATAAACTTCCCTCTTAGAACTGCTTTTGCTGCATCTCATAGGTTTTGGGTCATTGTTCTTTTGTTTTCATTGTCTCTAGCTATTTTTTGATTTCCTCTTTGATTTCTTCAGTGATTCATTGGTTGTTTAGTAGCATATTGTTTAGTTTCCACATGTTTGTGTTTTCTACAGGTTTTTTTTCTTGTTATTTGTTTCTAATCTCATAGCATTGTAATGGGAAAAGATACTTGATATGTTTTCAGTTTTCTTAAATTTACTGAGGCTTGTTTTATGGCCCAGCATGTGATCTATCCTGGAGAACGTTCCTTGTGCACTTGAGAAGAATGTGTATTCTACTGCTTTTGGATGGAATGTTCTACAAATATCAATTAAGTCCATCTGGTGTAATTTGTCATTTAATGCCTGTGTTTCCTTATTAATTTTCTGTCTGAATGATCTGTCCATTGATGTAAGTGGGGTGTTAAAGTCCCCCACTATTACTGTGTTGCTGTCAATTTCTTTTTATGGCTGTTAGCATTTGACTTATATATTGAGGTGCTCCTATGTTGGGTGCATATATATTTACAATTGTTATATCTTTTTCTTGGATTGATCCCTTGATCATTATGTATTGTCCTTCCTTGTCTCTTGTAACAGTCTTTAAAGTCTATTTTGTCTGATAAGGGTGTTACTACTCCAGCTTTCTTTTGATTTTCATTTGCATAGAATACTTTTTTCCATCCCCTCACATACAGTCTGTGTGTGTCCCTAGATCTGAAGCAGGTCTCTTGTAGACAGCATACATATGGGTTTTGTTTTTGTCTGCATTCAGCCAGTCTACGTCTTTTGGTTGGAGCATTTAATCTGTTTACATTTCAGGTAATTATTGATCTGTATGTTCTTATTGCCATTTTGTTAGTTGTTTTGCATTTGTTTTTACAGGTTTTTTTCTCCCCTTCCTCTTTTGTTCTTTTGTGATTTGATGACTAACTTTAGTGTTGTGTTTGGATTACTTTTTTTTTTTTTTGGTATGTATATCCCTTGTAGATTTTTGGGTTGCAGTTCCCATGAGGTTTTGATATAGCAGTCTACATATATGCAAGATTGTTTTAAATTGCTGGCCTCTTAATTTCAAATGCATTTCCAGTATACTGAATTTGTACCTCCTCTTCTCCACAATTGCCGGTTTTGATATGATATTTGTATGTGGATGATTTCCTTCCTTTACTATATGTTTGCCTTTACTGGTGAGCTTTCCCATTCGTAATTTTCTTGTTTCTGTCGGTGGCCTTTTCTTTTCCACCTAGAGAAGCTCCTTGAGTATTTGTTGTAAAGCTGGTTTGGTGGTGCTGAATTCTCTTAGCTTTTGCTTGTCTGAAAAGCTTTTGATTTCTCTATTGGATCTGAAGGAGAGCCTTGCTGGGTAGAATATGCTTGGTTGTAGATTTTTCCCTTTCATCACTTGAAATATATTGTGTCACTCCCTTCTGGCATGCAGGGTTTCTGTGAAAAATCAGCTGATAACCTTATGGGGATTTCCTTGTATGTTATTTGTTGCTTTTTCCTTGTTGCTTTTAAAATTTTCTCTTTGTCTTTAATTGTTGTCAGTTTGATTAATATGTGTCTTGGCATTTTCCTCCTTGGGTTTATCCTATATGGGACTTTCTGGACTTGAGTGTTTCCTGTCCTTTGTTAGGGACGTTTTCAGCTAAAATCTCTTCAAATATTTTCTCAGGCCCTTTCTCTGTCTCTTTTCCTTCTGTGACCCCTATAATGCGACTGTTGGTGCATTTAATGTTGCCCCAGGGGTGTCTTAGGCTGTCTGCATTTCTTTTCCTTCTTTATTCTTTTCCACAGCAGTGATTTCCACCACTCTGTCTTCCAGCTCATGTATTCATTCTTATGCCTCATTTATTTTGCTATTGTTTCCTTCTAGTGTATCTTTCTTTTCAGTTATTGTATTGTTCACCTCTGTTTGTTTGTTCTTTTAATCTTTTAGGTCTTTGTTAAACATCTCTTGTACCTTCTCAATCTGTGCCTCCATTCTTTTTAGGAGATCTTGGGTCATCTTTACTATCATTACTCCGAATTCTTTTTCAGGTAGATTGCCTATCTCCACTTCACTTAGTTGTTCTTCTGGGTTTTTGTTCCCTCATCTGGAACATATTTCTCTGCTGTCTTTTGTCTAACTTTCTCTCTTTGTGGTCTCCTTTCCACAGGCTGCAGGATTGTAGTTCCTCTTGCTTCTGGTGTCTGCCCCCTGGTTGGTGAGGTTGGTCCTGGGGCTTGTGCAGGCTTCCTGGTGGGAGGGACTGGTGCCTGCCCCCTGTGGGTGGAGCTGGGTCTATTCCCTCTGGTGGGCAGGACCATGTAAAGGGGTGTGTTTATAGGTGGCTGTGAGCTCAGTACAACTTTAGGCAGCCTATCTGCTGATGAGTGGTGCTCTGTTCCTATCCTGCTGTTTGTTTGGCACAGGTGTCCCTGTGCTAGAGCCTGCATGCTCTTGGGTGGGGCCAGTTCTGGGAGAGCTCATGCCAATCAGTATTCTCTGGGGCCTACGCCACCAGTGTCCTTGCCCCTGCAGTGAGCTACAGCCAACCTCCGTCTCCCCTCCTCTCCCCTTGGAAACCCTGTGAGACCCACAGTTAGGTCTAGCCCAGGCTCCTATAGAGTCACTGCTTTGTGCTGGGTCCCAGTGCACATGAAATCTTTTGTGCACCCTCCAAGAGTAGAGTCTCTGTTTCCCCCAGCCCTGTGGAGCTCCTGCACTCAAGCCCTGTTGGCCTTCAAAGCCAAGTGCTCTGGGGGCTCTCCCTCCTGCTGCCAGACTCTCAGGCTGTGAAGCCTGACTGGAGCTCAGAACTCTCACTTGTGTGGGAGAACCTCAGTGATATAATTATTTTGCAGTTTGTGTGTTGCCCACGCAGCAGGTATGGGATTTGATTATATCATGAAAGTGCCCCTCCTACCATCTTGTTGTGGCTTCGTCTTTGTCTTTGGATGTAGACTGTCTTCTTTGGTAGGTTTGAGTCTTTTTTTGATGGTCACTCAACAGTTGTGATTTGGGTGTTTTCATTAGAGATAAGCTCAAGTTCTTGTACTCTGCCATCTTGTCTGGAATCAAGGGGCTGCTTTTAGTTTGGATGCTTGCTGCCTCTTTCCTCAGGGTGTCCCCTTGATATGGGGTGTGTACGTGTGGTGGCCCATGCACAGTTCCAGTACTGCGGGGGCAGCTATTGGTGCCCACCTGCGGGTCTCCCAGCCATAGTGGTAGCCTGTGAATACCCAGGAGAGCAGGGACAGCGATTGGCGCCTGCTCACATCTCATGTGTGCTCCCCGGATGGGGTGTGCAGCAACTGGTGCCCACTCATGGGTCTCCCAGAGGCAGCAGCAGCCCCCTTACTCCCGGGACAATGGGGGGCAGCACTTGGTTCTTGCTCATGGGTCCCGTTAGCCCACGCGCCCCTGGGACAGTGGGGACAACACTTGCTCGCGTGTCCTACAGCAGTGGTGGTGGCCCACACACTCCTGGGACAGCTGAGGCAGCGACTGGGGCCTGCTTTCAGGTCTCTTGGCAATGGCAGTGTCCTGTGCCCACCTGTGGAACCTACAATGGTGGCGGCAGCTCATGCCTGCACCTGGAGTTCAGCTTCTATAGGTGGTGTCCTGTTGCCTAAGAGCGTGAGCATAGGGAAAGCAGCTCCTTATGGCGGTCCCGTCCCTCTCCTCATGCACCCCCCAACAATGGCACCTTGCCTTTCTGGCGGGCTCAGGCTTATTCCAAGTACACCCTCAGTTGCCACACTCCAGCCTCTTCAGGCTGTCTCTGCACAGCCAATCCTGGTTCTCTCCCTGGGTCTGACCTCTGAAGCCTGTGCTTTAGCTCCCAGCCCCCTCCTGCACCAGTGGATGAGCATCTCAGGCTGGAGAGCACAGTGCAGCAGTATCATCTGTGCAGGTCACTCTCTGTTTTGCCTTCCGCAAACTGGTTGCCGTGATCTCCTCTGAGGCTCCGAAGCTCCCCCTCCATCCAGGCTGGTCTCCCCGCTGGTGAGGGGATTTCCCAGAGTGCGGGAGCATTTCTTCCTTCACAGCTCCCTCCCTGGGGCACAAGTCCCATCCCAATTCCTTTCTCTCTCTTTTTTTTTTTTTGTCCTACCTGGTTATGTGGAAGTTGTCTTGCCCTTTTGGAAGGCTGAGGTCTTCTGCCAGTGTTCAGTACATGTTCTGTGTGAATCGTTCCTCTTGTAGATATATTTTTGATGTATATGTGGGAGGAGGTGAGCTCCATGTCCTACTCCTATACCATATTGATTCCTCCCCCTGGTCATTCACTTCTTATAGCTAGGTAAGCTCTCTGATAGGAAAACAAGATCAACATGATAGCTACCACAACTAAGAGCTTCAAGGTTGTATTAACATCTCTCTACCTCATTTGAGAGAAGAATGCCCCAGCATGTTCCCCAGGACAAGGTTTGTTGTTGAGTCAGAACTTGATGATGCAGTCAAATTACACATTTATGTTCACTTATGGTCAACTCTGCTTTTTCTGTTTTTATGTCCTTGCCATAGGCCTATAATTTGGGTGAAAATATATAGGGATTTTTTTAATGCTATCTGCCTTTTACACTACTGCTTATTCAGCTGACTTTCAAGCTGTATTTTTCACCAGTAGCCAGGAAGAGTTTTGAGGGTGGACAGGGGAAGGGGATTTCCAAATCTGCTAGGTAGTTATCAATTTGTGGGTGGCACAATTTTGAAACCTAAAACTATTCTGCAAGGTAAGAACCCCACCAGGGGATAATCAGGAATTTGAGGAAGTATTTTTTGGAAAATTAGAAATTATACCGCTAGAATGGAGTTTCTTTTCTGAATGTTGACAGAACAACTTGACCTTGAGGACAAGGTTCATTAACTTAAAGTATTGTCTCCATTAAAACTCGATCTTTTTGCAACTGATGCAAACATCTATTTCACTTGTGGCGTCTCTTCTGTGCATTCCAGGGGCTCCACTGAATCGAGTTTCACTTTAGGACAGAGACAGAATCATGTTCCACATAAATGCAAACCAAAGAGCCACATTGACACTGCTTAAGAAGATGTACGTGCCATGATTTGGAATCTCGTCTGTGTTTAAGTAAGTTTGTCACACTGACTCATGTGATAGGTGATCTCTTGTCATATGCTGCTTTCTTATTGCTAAATTATACTGCTCCCGTAATAAAGAGAAATTCCTTTTTGACCAGTGTGACAACACTGAAGGGGCCAGCAAAAGCCAGATGCAGAAAAGCAGGTCTCTCAAGTAGGTAAGAATCTTAATCAATTACAGATGACATCTTCCTGGGTTCAGCATATTGTTTTGATGGTCTCAGGAAAAACCATTTCAATTAACGTTCCTTTATTTATAACTAGTTTGAAGAACTTAGTACTTGGATGAAAATCTGCATGGTCCACTAATTTTCTATGGTAACATCCACTTGCTTTTTCTGCCTCCTAGCAGTCCTCATCTACAATTTATCATCTGACCTATCATGAGCTGAGGGAAAAAAAAGGCATCAACCTTCACTAAACATGTGTTTTCTCTAAGCTCTGCTCATTAATAAATACTAATACGAAACAAACAGAAAAATACCCAAAGAAGCAAAATGGATAGTCAGTGTAGGCTCATCTCAAATCCATGTTTAGATCATCTGTCTGTGAGTTTATTTTCATGACTACTGTAAAAAAATTTGTTTCTTTATGTTGGTAAATCATGGTAGAAGTTCTTGGGTGTCTGAATGAATTAGGCAGGGCTTGCCTTACATTGCCTCAGGGGACATGATTCCAGGGTGATGTTCAGGATCCCTCCTCTGCTGATTTCCTTGCCCCCATCCTGTTAGCTGCTACATAAGATTTAGCAATAACATTCCTTGTTTAGCATGAATGTGTTTATCAGATATTTCCTTGAGGGGAGTGTTTTTGAAGGTTAAAAGAGGAAGAGGTAGTTCAAAGATATTGGTAAAGCTTAGAGGATGCCAGACAACCTCCTGCCTAGAGCTGGCACTAGACCTTAACTGAGGTGGCCTCATGCTCCAACTTGTTTCTTTTGCTTTTTGCCAAAGGTTCACGTGGTGGTGATGGAAATGGAATGGAACTTAGAATTTTCAAGCCCTGGATTCAAGTTTTGGCTCCCATCTAATATGTTGTCTTCTCATCTACAAAATGAGAATATTCCTTACTTTACAGGGTGAGTCAATCCAACACAGTGTGATGAAAGGTAAGACTAGTATTATTATTAAGTCCACAAAAATATTCCCTATTATTAAAGTTTCCTCTTGGAAATGGTTGTGTCTTCAGCACTACACTACAGAGAATTCCTCTTTCCTCAGGGTGCATCACAAGTTCCCCTTTACCTCCTTAGCGTCTTGACATATCTGGTTTGGTGTTTGACAGCTTAGGGAACTTTATTGTTATCGCTCCAGCTGTGGCTGCTGCTTGACATGTTTTACAACATAGTTCTTGGTCCACAGTAACTTGTGGGTGTTATTACCTAGAAATGGATAGGACTAGAGATGCTTTTCATTAAAAATACATATGGAGATATAGAAATATTTAAATGGCATTCTAGGCATATAGGAGAAAGATAGTCTTATTTTCTGTCCATCTCTAATTTCTAAAGTGCATCCATAATACCAGCATTTGGGGCCACCTTAAGTCCTGCTGACTTCCTATAATGTCCCCTGAGGGACAGCTGGGGTTGTTAAAATACTGTGTGTGTTTTTAGAAAAGGACTAGCATAATTCTGTATCACCTTAATAGAAAGGTTAGCTTATTACTTTTGCAAGTGTTTTATTAATAGTGTGGTAACTCATATTGTAGATCTGGGGAAATCACATTCTTATGACTAACTGATGTAACCAGAGGTGGTTCGCAGCAATTAGACTTCCTAATATACTGACTTTCCTTAGGTTAATGAAATATTTATATGCCAGTGCCTGCATCAAATGAAAGCCTGGCTGGCTTCAGTCCCTCTCTACTCAGTGTGGTCCTGGGCCAGCAGCAGCACCACCTGGGAACTTGTTAGAAATGCAGACTCACAGGCCTGCCCCAGACCTAGTAATCAGAATCTGTCTGCTGGTGATTTATATGTACATTAAAGTTCAAGAACACTCCCCCAGTAGACCTTACTCTTAGTTTTCAAAAGGGATGAAGAAGGCAAGAATTATTGCTGCTCTTGAAGAATAATCAGAATCATTAAAGTAGCTTGCTCATCTGTGTAGACCAGCACTACCAAAAGAAATATAATGTGAGCTCCATGTGTAGTTTTAAATTTACGGTAACCACAATTTTAAAAAAAAGTAAAAAGAAACAGAAAATTAATTTTAATCATATATTTTATTTAAACCAATACATCTAAAGTATTATTTCAGTGGGGAAGCAATGTGAAAAAATATTAATGAGATACTTACATTTTTTCTTAATAATGTTTCATAATAAATATGCACATATATACTTATAGCACATCTCAATTTGGACTAGCCACATTTCAAGTGCTTAACAGCTACATGTAGTGAGTAGATGTCATATTGACAGAGCAATTGTAGATGATGATGTATCTACCATCCACTCTAGGGTGCACTTCAGTGCACTTCCTGGAGTTGTGTGCACATATTCCTTCCTTGATTTGTTTATTATTGGATGCCTACCATGCGTCAGGCTTTGTGTTAGGTTGAAGGTAAGCAAAAGTAAGATGCACATATTTAAAAACATAATAACAGTATCACAAGATAAATACAATAGAAGAGGTCTGTGTAAACTGCTATGGAAGCATAGAAGAAAGAGCATCAAACATTGTCCAGGGCAGGAAGACAGCATCAGGCTTAAGAACTTGCACTGTGGAGACAAATACACCCATGCTTCAGAACTTACCTCAGTCCTCTGGGCTTTCACTAGGAGCTAATGACAAAAGTTTTTCATAGAGTTGTTATAAGGATAAAATGATAATTGGATATAAAGTATCTGAAACATAGTATGCTCTATTGATACCATTATTAAAAGAAAGGTAAGGCTAAATTTGAGTGTTTATGGATAAGTGGAGTTCCACAGGTGTATCCTTCAGGATCCACCAATTATGAACACTTGATTTCTCTACTTTCTCTCTCTCTCTCTCTGTAAATGTATATATACATACACATGTATAGATCAATACTTTTATATACATATTCTGAAAATCATTGGAAAATAATTTGTAGACATTAAGACCATTTATCCCTAAATATGTCAGTATGTAGTTCCTGAGAATGAGAACATTTTCTTACATAATTAGGGGTGTAATTATCAAATTTCAGAAACTTTAAAACACAACACTATTTTCTAATCTATAGTTCACGGTCCTTCATGGTCCAGGATTCAATCATGTGTCATATCTCTGTGGTCTCCTGGAATCAAGAATAGTTGCTCAGACTTTACTTTGGAGTGGAGAAGATGTCAGTGCATATAAAAGAACTCGACATTTTTAGAGAGAACAGGCTAGTTATTTTGTAGAATATCCCTCAACTTGGGTTTATCTGATGTTTCCTCATGATTAGATTCAGGTTACATATTTTGGCAGTTCAACTAGGATTTTAAAAAATTTTTTTATTGAGGTATAACTGATTTAAAATATTATATAAATTTCAGGTATACAATTGAGTCACAATTTTTAAACCTTACACTCTATTTATAGTTATTATAAAATATTGGCTATATTCCTTCTGCTGTACAATATATCCTTGTAGCTTATTTATTTTAATAGATCTTTATTGGAGTATAACTTCACAATTCTGTGTTAGTTTCTGTTGTACACCAAAGTGAATCTGCATGTCCCCATATCCCCTCCCTCTTGAGCCTCCCTCCCAGCCTCCCTATCCCACCCCTCTAGGTCATTGCAAAGCACCGAGCTGATCTCCCTGTGCTATGCTGCTGCTTCCCACTAGCTAACTATTTTAGGTATGGCAGTGTGTATATGTCGATGCTACTCTCACTTTGCCCCAGCTTCCCCCTCCCACCCTGTGTCCTCAAGTCCATTCTCTATGTCTACCTCTTTATTCCTGCCCTGCAACTAGGTTCATCAGTACCATTTTTTTTTTTTTTTTAGATTCCATATATATGCGTTAGTGTAAGGTATTTTTCTCTTTCTGACTTACTTCACTCTGTATGACAGACTCTAGGTCCATCCACCTCACTACAAATAACTCAATTTTGTTTCTTTTTATGGCGGAGTAATATTCCATTGTATATATGTGCCACATCTTCTTTATCCATTCATCTGTTGATGGACATTTAGGTTGGTTCCATGTCCTGGCTATTCTAATTAGTGCTGCAGTGAACATTGTGGTGCATGTCTCTTTTTGAATTATGGTTTTCTCAGGGTATATGCCCAGTAGTGGGATTGCTGGGTCATATGGTAATTGTATTTTTAGTTTTTTTAAGGCACCTCCATACTGTTTTCCATAGTGGTTGTATCAATTTACATTCCCACCAACAGTGCAGTAGGGTTCCCTTTTCACCACACCCTCTCCAGCATTTATTGTTTCTAGATTTTTTGAAAATGGCCATTCTGCCTGGCGTGAAGGGGATACCTCATTGTAGTTTTGATTTGCATTTCTCTACTAATTAGTGATGTTGAGCATCTTTTCATGTGCCTCTTGGTCATCTGTATGTCTTCCTTGGTGAAATGTCTATTTAGGTCTTCTGCCCATTGTTTAATTGGATTGTTTGTTTTTTTGATATTGAGTTCCATGAGCTGTTTGTATATTTTGGAGATTAATCCTTTGTCTGTTGTTTCATTTGCAAATATCTTCTCCCATTCTGAGGGTTGTCTTTTCATCTTGTTTATGGTTTCCTTTGCTGTGCAAACGCTTTTAAATTTCATTAGGTCCCATTGTTTATTTTTGTTTTTATTTCTCTTACTCTAGGAGGTGGGTCAAAAAAGATCTTGCTGTGGTTTATGTTAAAGAGTGTTTTTCCTATGTTTTCCTCTAAGAGTTTTACAGTGTCCAGTCTTACATTTAACTCTTTAATCTATTTTGAGTTTATTTTTGTGTATGGTGTTAGGGAGTGTTCTAATTTCATTCTTTTCCATGTAGATGTCCAGTTTTCCCAGCACCACTTATTGAAGAGGCTGTCTTTTCTCCATTGTATGTTCTTGCCTCCTTTGTTGTATATTAGGTGGCCATATGTGCGTGGGCTAATCTCTGGGCATTCTATCCTGTACCATTGATCTATACTTCTGTTTTTGTGCCAGTACTATACTGTCTCAATTACTGTAGTTTTGTGGTATAGTTTGAACTCAGGGAGCCTGATTCTTCCAAGTCCGTTGTTCTTCTCAAGATTGCTTGGCCTATTCAGGGTCTTTTGTGTTTCCAAAAATTTTTTGTTCTAATTCTGTGAAGAATGCCATTGGTAGTTTGATAAGGATTGCACTGAATCTGTTGATTGCTTTGGGTAGTATAGTCATTTTCACAATATTGATTCTTCCAATCCAAGAACATGGTATAGTTCTCCATCTGTTTATGTCATCTTTGATTTCTTTCATCAGTGTTTTATAGTCTTCTGAGTACAAGTCTTTTGCCTCCTTACCCAGGTTTATTCCTAGGTATCTTATTCTTTTTGTTGTGATGGTAAATGGGATTGTTTCCTTAATTTCTCTTTCTGATTTTTTTGTTGTTGGTGTATAGGAATGCCAGAGGTTTCTGTGCATTAACTTTGTATCCTGCAACCTTACCAAATTCATTGATTAGTTCTAGTAGTTTTCTGGTGGCATCTTTAGGGTTTTCTATGTATAATATAATGTCATCTGCAAACAGTGACAGTTTTACTTCTTTTCCAATTTGTATTCCTTTTCTTCTCTGATTGTGGTGGATAGGACTGCCAAAACTATGTTGAATGAGAGTGGCAAGAGTGGACATCTTTGTCTTGTTCCTGGTCTTAGAGGAAATGGTTTCAGCTTTTCACCATTGAAAATGATGTTGGCTGTGGGTTTGTTGTATATAGCCTTTATTATGTTGAGGTAGGTTCCTTCTATGCCCATTTGCTGAAGAGTTTTTATGATAAACTGGTGTCGAATTTTGTCAGAAGGTTTTTCTGCATCTGTTGAGAGGATCATATGGTGTTTATTCCTTAATTTGTTAATGTGGTGTATCACACTGACTGATTTGCGTATATTGAAGAATCCTTGCATTCCTGGGATAAACCCCACTTGTTAATGTGCTGTTGGATTCTGTTTGCTAGTATTTTGTTCAGGATTTTTGCATCTATGTTCATCAGTGATATTGGTCTATAATTTTCTTTTTTTGTGATATCTTTTCTGGTTTTGGTATCAGTGATGGTGGCTTTGTAGAATGAATTTGGGAGTGTTTCTCCCTCTGCAGTTTTTTGGAAGAGTTTGAGAAGGATCGGTGTTAGCTCTTCTCTAAATGTTTGATAGAATTCGCCAGTGAAGCCAGTTGGTCTTGGGCTTTTGTTTGTTGGAAGATTTTTAATTACAGTTTCAATTTCATTACTTGTGATAAGTCTGTTTATATTTTCTATTTCTTCCTGGTTCAGTCTTGGAAAATTGCACCTTTCCAGGAATTTGTCCATTTCTTCGTGGTTGTCCATTTTATTGGCATATAGTTGTTTGTACTAGTCTCTTATAATCCCTTGTATTTCTGTGGTGTCAGTTGTGATTTCTCCTTGTTCATTTCTAACTTTATTGATTTGCATCCTCTCCCTTTTTTTCTTGATGAGTCTGGCTAAGGGTTTGTCAAGTTTGTTTATCTTCTCAAAGAACCAGCTTTTAGTTTTATTGATCTTTGCTATTGTTTTTTTTTTTTCTTGATGAGTCTGGCTAAGGGTTTATCAAGTTTGTTTATCTTCTCAAAGAACCAGCTTTTAGTTTTATTGATCTTTGCTATTGTTTTCTTTGTTTCTATTTCATTTATTTCTGCTCTGATCTTTATGATTTCTTTCCTTCTACTGACTTTGGGTTTTCTTTGTTCTTTCTCTAGTTGTTTGTTTTAAGTGTAGTATTAGATTGTTTATTTGAGATTTTTCTTGTTTCTTGAGGAGAGATTGAATTGCTATAAACTTCTGTCTTAGTACTGCTTCTGCGGTGTCCCACAGGTTTTGGGTCATTGTGTTTTCATTGTCATTTGTTTCTAAAAGTATTTTTTGATTTCTTCAGTGATCTCTTGGTTATTTAGTAGCACACTGTTTAGCCTCCATGTATGTGTGTTTTTTACAGTTTTTTTCCTGTAATGATTTCCAATCTCATAGTGTTGTGGTCAGAAAAGATGCTTGATACGATTTCAATTTTCTTAAATTTTCCGAGGCTTGATTTGTGACTCAAGATGTGATGTATCCTGGAGAATGTTCTGTGTGCACTTGAGAAGAAGGTGTATTCTGCCACTTTCGGGTGGAATGTTCTATAAATATCAATTAATTCTAGGTGGTCTATGGTGTCATTTAAAGCTTGTGTTTCCTTTTTTATTTTCTGTTTGGATGATCTATCCATTGGTGTAAGTGGGGTGTTAAAGTCCCCTGCTATTATGGTGTTACTGTCGATTTCTCCTTTCATGGTTGTTAGCATTTGCCTTAGGTATTGAGGTGCTCCTATGTTGGGTGCAAAAACATTTATAATTGTTGTATCTTCTTCTTGGATTGATCCTTTGATCATGTAGTGTCCCTCCTTATCTCTTGTAACAGTCCTTATTTTAGAGTCTATTTTATCTGATACAAGTATTGGTACTCCAGCTTTCTTTTGATTTCCATTTGCATGGAATATCTTTTTCCATCCCCTCACTTTCAGTCTGTATGTGTCCCTAGGTCTGAAGGGGGGGGTCTCTTGTAGACAACATATATATGGGTCTTGTTTTTGTATCCATTCAGCCAGTCTGTGTCTTTTGGTTGGGGCATTTAATCCATTTATATTTAAGGTTCTTATTGATATGTATGTTCCTATTACCATTTTCTTGTTTTGGGTTTGTTTTTGTTGGTCTTTTCTTCTTTTGTGTTTCCTGCCTAGAGAGGTTTCTTTAGCATTTGTTGTAAAGCTGGTTTTGTGGTGCTGAATTCGCTTAGGTTTTGCTTGTCTGAAAAGCTTTTGATTTCTCCATCAAATCTGAATGAGATCCTTGCTGGGTAGAGGAACCTTGGTTTTTCTCTTTCATCACTTTAAGTATATATCTTGCCACTCCCTTCTGGCCTGAAGGGTTTCTGCTGAAAAATCAGCTGATAACCTTATGGGGATTCCTTTGTATGTTATTTTTTGTTTTTCCCTTGCTGCTTTTAATATTTGCTGCTTTTAATATTTTTTTCTTTGAATTTAATTTATGTGTCTTGGTGTGTTTTTCCTAGGGTTTATCCTGTATAGGACTCTCTGTGCTTCCTGGACTTGGGTGACTATTCCCTTTCCCACATTAGGGAAGTTTTCCACTATAATCTCTTCAAATATTTTCTCAGACGCTTTCTTTTTCTCTTCTTCTTCTGGGACCCCTATAATTCGAATGTTGGTGCGTTTAGTGTTGTCCCAGAGGTCTCTGAGATTGTCTTCAATTCTTTTCATTCTTTAATTCTGCTCCTTGTCAGTTATTTCCACCATTTTGTCTTCCAGCTCACTTATTCATTCTTCTGCCTCAGTTATTGTGTTGTTCACCTCTGTTTGTTTGTTCTTTGTTAAACATTTCTTGTGTTTTTCTCAATCCGTGCCTCCATTTTATTTCTGAGATTCTGGATCATCTCTACTGTTATTACTCTAAATTCTTTTTCAGGTAGATTGCCTGTTTGTTTCCTCTTCATTTATTTGGTCTTGTAGGTTTTTACCTTGTTCCTTCATCTGTGACATATTTTTTTGCTGTCTCAGTTTTTGTTTTTTTTTAATGAGTGGGATTGTGTTCCTGTCTTACTGGTTGTTTGGCCTGAGGCTTCCAACACTGGAGTTTGTAGGCTGTTGGGTAGAGCTGGGTCTTGGTGCTGAGATGAGGACCTCCATGAGACCTCACTCCAATGAATATTCCCTGGTGTCTGAGGTTCTCTGTTTGTTAGTCAGTGGCTCAGACTCGGAGCTCCCACTGCAGGAGCTTCGGCCTGACCCCTGGCTCATGAACCAAGATCCCGCAAGCTGTGTGGGGAGGCCAAAAAAAGAAAGAAAGAACAATAACGAAGTAACAAGTAAAATTAGACTAGGAAACTAACAGATAGAAATGTTAGAAAGAATATAAAAATAAAAATATAGATGAATCAACAACCAGAAGGGACAACAGTACCACAATAGTAAAAAAGAGGAGGATGGAAAAGGCCTTGGCTGTGGAGGGCAGGGTGTAAGCAAGGGTAACATTTGGGCAGGGCCTATGCTTAGGACTGACAGGGCTGGAAAAGGCCCTGGGGACTGTGGGGGGATGGGATTCAGGCTCAACAGAACAGAAGGGACCCAGGTGTGCCCTGCACACCTGGTCTCTATCAGAGGGCAGGGGATCTCACCTGGGAGCCCAGCAGACTTTCTGGGCTCGAGTGGGCAGGGGCAAACACCCTCCTCTCCTGCTCCTCTGGTCCCAGAGGGCCCCTCCTGCCTGCCTCTCCTGATCTCCCTGGCCTCCCTCCTATGCCCCCAATGACCCAAACGGCCTGGAGGGGGCTTTGGAGGGCAGGGGACTGGCCTGCAAGCTCAGCAGGCTCCCTGGGCCAGAGTGGGTGGGGCAATTGCCCTCTGCTCCTCTCCTGCTCTCCTGGGCTTACCTCCTGTACCCCCCAGGACCACAATGAGATATCAACTCATACCTGTGAGAATGGCTATTATTATTCAAAACCAGGAAATAACAAGTGTTGGCGAGGATGTGGAGAAAAGGGAACAAACCTTTGTGCACTGTTGGTGGTAATATAAATTGGTGCAGCCACTATGGGAAACAGTATGGAGGTTCCTTAAAAAAGTAAAAACTATTATATGACCCAGCAATTCCACTTCTGGGTATTTATCCAAAAATTGAAAACACTAGCTTGAAAAGATAGATATATGCACTTCCATGTTCATTGTAACATTATTTACAATTGCCAAGACATGGAAACAACCTAAGTGTCCATCAATAGACGAAGAGAGAAAGAAGATGTGATGTGTGTGTATGTATATATATATATATATACATACATACATATATATATATATGTGTGTGTGTGTGTAATGCAATACTATTAATCCATAAAAGAAGGAAATGTGCCATTTGTGACAATATGGATGGTTCTTGAAGGCATTATGCTAAAGTAAATCAGACAGAGAAAGACAAATACTGTATGATCTCACTTATATGTGGGATCTAAAAACAGTAACAGCAGGACAGGATCAAGATGGTAGAGGACTAGGACGTGGAGCTCACCTTCTCCCACAAAAACATTAAAAATACATCTACAAGTGGAACAATTCACATAACACCTACTGAACACCAGCAGAAGACCTCAGACTTCTGAAAGGGCAAGAAATCCTCCATGTAACAGGGTAGGACAAAGGGAAAAAGAAAAAGCAGTTAGGCTGCAGCCTGCACCCCAGGGAGGGAGCTGTGTAACTATATGCCAATAAAATGGACAACCTGTAAGAAATGGACAAATTCTTAGAAAGGTACAACCTTCCAAGACTGAACTAGGAAGAAATAGAAAATATGAACAGATGAATCACAAGTACTGAAATTGAAACTGAGTTAAAAACTCCCAACAAACAAAAGTCCAGGGCCAGATGGCTTCACAGGTGAATTCTGTCAAACATTTAGAGAAGAGTTAATACCTATCCTTCTCAAAATATTCCAGAAAACTGCAGAATAAGGAACACTCAAAGCTCATTCTATGAGGCCACCATCACCCTGATACAAAAACCAGACAAAGATACCACACACACAAAAATTATAGGCCAATATCACTGATGACAAAGAGTCAACAAAACACTAGCAAACCGAATCCAACAATACATTAAAAGGATCATACACCATGATCAAGTGGGATTTATCCCAAGGATGCAAGGATTTTTCAATACCCGCAAATCAGTCAGTGTGATACAACATATTAATAAACTGAATAAAAACCATATGAGCGTCTCAATAGATGCAAAAAAACTTTTGACAAAATCCAACACCCATTTATGATAAAAACTGCAGAAATTGGGCATAGAGGGAACATACCTCAACATAATAAAGACCATATATGACAAACCCACAGCTAACAATATACTCAATGGTGAAATTGGTGAAATGCTGAAAGCATTCCCTCTAAGATCAGGAACACAACAAGCATGTCCACTATCGTCACTTTTATTCAACATAATTTTGGAAGTCCTAGCCACAGCATTCAGAGAAGAAAAAGAAATAAAAGGAATCCAAATTGGAAAAAAGTAAAACTGTCATTGTTTGTAGATGACATGATAATACACATATAAAATCCTAAATATGCTACCAGAAAACTAGTAGAGCTCAATTTGGTAAAGTTGTAGAATACAAAATTAATACACAGAAATCTGTTGCATTTCTATACACTAACAACAAAAGAAGATAAAGAGAAATGAAAGAAACAATCCCATTTACCATCGCATCAAAAAGAATAAAATACCTAGGAATAAACCTAAGGAGACAAAAGACCTGTACTCCAGAAAGTATAAGATTCTGATGAAAGAAACTGAAGATGACACAAACAGATGGAGAGATATACCATGTTCTTGGATTGGAAGAATCAATATTGTCAAAATAACTATACTACCCAAGGCAATCTACAGATTCAATGCAATCCCTATCAAATTACCAATGCCATTTTTCACAGAACTAGAACAAAAGATTTTTACAATTTGTATGAGACACAAAAGACCCCAAATAACCAAAGCAATCTTGAGAAAGAAAAACAGAGCTGGAGGACTCAGGCTCCCTGACTTCAGACTATACTACAAAGCTACAGTATTCAATACAGTATGGTACTGGCACAAAAAAGGAAATATAGATCAATGGAACAGGATAGAAAGCCCAGAGATAAACCCACGCACATATGGTCACATTTTCTTTGACAAAGGAGGCAGGAATATACAATGGAGAAAAGAGAGCCTCTTCAGTAAGTGTGCTGGGAAAACCGGACAGTTACATGTAAAAGAATGAAATTATAAATTCTCTAACAAACACCATATCCCAAAATTAGCTCTGGGACCCACTTTTAGTTTAATGTGAGACCAAAAACTATAAAACTCTTAGAGGAAAACACAGGCAGAACACTCTTTGATATAAATCGCAGCAATATTTGTTTTTTGATCCACCTCCTACAGTAATGACTATAAAAGCAAAAATAAACAAATGGGACGTAATTAAGCTCAAAATCTTCTACTCAGCAAGGAAAATCATAAACAAAACGAAAAAACCCACAGAATGTGAGAAAATATTTCCAAACGAAGTGACCGATAAGGGATTAATCTCCTAAATAAATATACAAACAGCTCGTATAGCTCTCTGTCAAAAAAACAAACAACCCAATGAAAAAATGAGCAGAAGATCCAAATTGACATTTCTGCAAAGAAGACATACAGATGGCCAAAAAGCACATGAAAAGATGCTCAACATCACTAACAGAGAAATGCAAATCAAAACTACAATGAGGTATCAACGCACACCAGTGAGAATTGCCATCATCAAAATGTCTACAAACAAACACTAAATGAAGGAGAGGGTGTGGAGAAACATGAACCCTCCTACACTGTTGGTGGGAATGTAAATTGGTATAATCACTATGGAGAACAGCATGGTGGTTCCTTAAAAAACGAAAAATAGAGTTACCATATGATCCAGCAATCCCACTCCTGGGCATATATCTGGAGAAAACCATGGTTTGAAAGGATACATGTGCCCCAGTGTTCACTGCAGGCCTATTTACAAGAGCCAAGACATGAAAGCACCTTAATGTCCATCAACAGAGGAATGGATAAAGAAGATGTGGTATATATGGAATATTACTGAGCCATAAAAAAGAGTGAAACAGTGCCATTTGCAGCAATGTGGATGGACCTCGAGATTATCATACCAAGTGAAGTAAGTCAGACAGAAAGACAAATATCATATATCACTTATATGCAGAATCTAAAAAAAAAAATGATACAAATGAACTTATGTACAAAACAGAAACAGACTCACAGACTTCAAAAACAAATTTATGGTTACCAAAGGGGAAACATGGGGAGGGGGTAGGGATAAGTCAAGAATTTGGGATTAACACACATACTACTATATATAAGATAGATAACCAACAAGGACCTATTGTATAGTACATGGAACTCTACTCAATATTCTGTTGATAACCTATATGAGAAAAGAATCTGAAAAAGAATGGATATATGTATAACTGAATCACTTTGTTGTTCACCTGAAACTAACACAACATTGTAAATCAACTATACTCCAATAAAATTTTTAAAAAAATTTTAAAAAAGAAAAACAGTAACAATAACAAAAACCAAGCTCTTAGATATAGAGACTGGTAGTTGCCAGAGGTGGGGGGAATGAGTGAAGGGGGTCAAAACATAGAGACTTCCTGTAGTAACATAAATAAGTCATGCAGATATAATGTCATACAGATATAATGTATAGCATGGTGACTATAGACAATAATACTGTATTGTGTATTTGAAAGTTGCTATGAGAATCTTAGAAGTTCTCATCACAGGAAAAAAAGTTTGTAACTGTATGGTGACAGATGTTAACTAGACTTATTTCAGGGGCTCATTTCCCAATATATACAAATATGGAATCACTATGGTGTATATCTGAAACTAATATAATGTAGTGTCAATTATACCTACAAAAAAATAATAGAAGGAGAAAAATAGCTGCTGTGACAAATAAGATATTATTCTCTAGGAAGATGGCAATCACTCTAGCTCATTACTGAAGGTACAGCTTGCCTTGAATGAAGTATATACCTGGTTTGTTCTAGACTACACCACTATTTTATTATGTGTCCTTTCATATGCCATTTAAGTTCTACCTTGGAATTAGTGCTTTTTGAGCTCCTAAACAGAAATGGTATTTTCCCATTTGAAAAGCTATTTAGCAAACTATTTCAAAGTCCTTGAATAATAAGGAATAGATTTTTTAAATGTTAGTTTTATACAGGATTGTGGTTAGATCTTGCTCACAATGCAAAAGTCCCCTACATTAGATAGATCCTAATTAGTGTTTCTTAGTTGCCTGATGTAGATATATTTTTATTTGAGGAAACATGTTGAAAATATTTTTCATGTGGAATATGTGTCATTTAAGGAACTATAGAACACTAATCTAGCTTGATGCTTTTTATTATTTTGGAAACATTTATTTCATCCCTTAGTTACTGGCAGTTCTATTATGGTCTAGAGACAACAATAAAGATCTTATTGTTTATGCTTCATTAGAAAAAATAATAGTTCAGATATTTGACCTCAGATAATTGTAAGTCCCATTGTGGAAGCATTGCATATTTTTGAAGATGATTATGTGTTTTTAAACCACAAGAAAGAATAAACACAATTTATCCTGGGAGCTTTTCTTTAGGATCTATAATATTTTCTGTGGATTATTTATATATACAATATATGGTTGTATTGTTATATCTCTTATTAATGCTAGTGCCATCACTAATGTTTTAATATATAACCACATGTGCATCAAGGGAGCAGTTTGTGTGTTTTACTGGCAAGGAGCACACAAAAAATTCTCCCTGCTGTTCCCCTCTATTATAAATTAATATCCACTACCAAGGGACCTCTTATGATATAAAATTGTCATCCTGTGAGTGGTATGGATGAAATTACCATGGAGGAAAGCTGAGCAGTAACCAGAGTATGAATAAGACAGCACCTATTCTGCTGTGTACTTTGGACCCCTGGTGTCTTATATTAATTTATGAAAAGTAATTTACATTGCTAACTTCTTCAAAGTTTAATACTCTGAATTATCTTTTTAGTCACAGTTTTCTCTCAATGTAAGTGCATTTTCTATACTGAGAAGGACTATTCTAAAAGCATGGAATCATTTTTGCCAGCTCCAGAGTATTCTGCAGTTTCTTCAACAGAAGATTTTATCCAGTAGTGCCTGGAGGATGGATCCTTTTAAGCGACATTGTTGTCTGCATTGCTTTTCATTTTGGCAGTAAAGGAGTTACAGGAGAAGATGGATCCATAATGACAGTCCTGTGTGTTATAATGTGATGGTTGCCTGGCAACTCTACCTGTAGAAATAAATATAGAACTTGTATCTGTATTAATCCCCTCCTGTTGTCAAGGTTTATAGGTTTTTAATATATTAAGGTCAGAAAATACTTAAAAGCAAAAAAGGCTTGATCATTTGATGATTCTTTGGAATTGTACGAAATTGTTGACTATCAACAGATAAGGGGTCTTGGGGAGTAAGTGTTATGCAGTGCTGTGAATAAGCCTTGACTGTATTTGAACATCTCTTAAATGAGTCTGAGCCTTACCTTGGTATCTCATGTAACCAACTTTTATCCCTTCCAAGGACATATTTTTTCACTTAAGAACATTTATTGACTATCTATCTTTAATGTGTTATGTCTGCACTAGAAATGGGCTACAGTATAAATGTAAAAAAGACAGAGAGCCCCTGGTCTTTTAGTCTAGAGTGGTGACTTTATCATCTAGTGGAGAGCATATCTGGAGAGGAATGTTCTTACCTGTAACACTCAAGGCACATGCCCATCAATACCAGCTATTCTTTTTATAACTGTTACAGAGATTAAAGTAAGCTATGGAGGAGACCTTCAAGATGGCGGAGGAGTAAGACGTGGAGATCACCTTCCTCCCCACAAATAAATCAGAAACACATCTACATGTGGAACAACTCCTACAGAAAACCTACTGAACCCTGGCAGAAGACCTCCGACCTCCCAAAAGGCAAGAAACTCCCCACGTACCTGAGTAGGGCAAAAGAAAAAAGAAAAAAGAGACAATAGAATAGGGATGGGACCTATACCTCTGGGAGGGAGCTGTGAAGGAGGAAAAGTTTCCACACACTAGGAAACCCCTTCGCGGGCGGAGATGGCGGGTGGCAGGGCAGAAGCTTTGGAGCCACACAGGAGAGCACAGCAACAGGGGTACAGAGGGCAAAGCAGAAAGATTCCTGCACAGAGGATCAGTGCCGACGAGCACTCACCAGCCAGAAAGGCTTGTCTGCTCACCCGCTGGGGTGGGCGGGGGCTGGGAGCTGAAGCTCGGGCTTCGGAAGTCAGATCCCAGGGAGAGGACGGGTTGGCTGCGTGAACACAGCCTGAAGGGGGCTAGTGCACCACAGCTAGCTGGGAGGGAGTCCGGGAAAAACTCTGGACCTGCCCAGGAGGCAAGACACCATTGTTTTGGGGTGCACGAGGAGAGGGGATTCAGAGCACCACCTAAGCAAGCTCCAGAGACGGGCGTGAGCCACGTCTATCAGCACTGACACCAGAGACGGGCAGGAGATGCTAAGGCTGCTGCTGCGCCACCAACAAGCCTGTGTGCAAGTACAGGTCACTATCCACCTCCCCTCCTAGGAGCCTGTCCAGCCCGCCACTGCCGGCTCGCCCTGCATTCCATACCCTGCCCTCTCCCCAGGCCTGAGTGATCCAGAGCCCCTGAATCAGCTGCTCCTTTAACCCCATCCTGTCTGAGCAAAGAACAGATGTCCTCAGGTGACCTACATGCAGAGGCGGGTCCAATCCAAAGTTGAACCCCAGGAGCTGTGTGAACAAAGAAGAGAAAGGGAAATTTCTCTGTGAGCCTCAGGAGCAGCGGATTAAATCTCCACAATCAACTTGATGTACCCTGCATCTGTGGAATACCTGAAGAGACAACGAATCATCCCAAAATTGAAGTGGTGGACTTTGGGAGCAACGATATATATATATTTTTTTCCTTTTTCTCTTTGTGATTGTGTATGTGTATGCTTCTTTGTGTGATTTTGTCTGTATAGCTTTGCTTTTACCATCTGTCCTACGGTTCTGTCTGTCCTTCTTTTTAGTATAGTTTTTAACACTTGTTATCATTGGTGGATTTGTTCTTTGGTTTGGTTGCTCTCTTCTTTCTTTTTTTTTATTACTTTTTAATTTTAATTTTTAATATTTTTTATTTTAATAACTTTGTTTCTTTCCTTCTTTTTTCTCCCTTTTTTTCTGAGCCATGTGGCTGACTGACAGGGTCTTGGTGCTCTGACTGGGAGTCAGGCCTGTGCCTCTGAGGTGGGAGAGCTGAGTTCAGGACACTGGACCACCAGAGACCTCCCAGCTCCATGTACAATCAAACGGCGAAAGCTCTCCCACAGATCTCCATCTCAACACTAATATGCAGCTCCACTCAACAACCAGCAAGCCACAGTGCTGGACACCCTATGCCAAAAAACTAGCAAGACAGGAACACAACCCCACCCATTAGCAGAGAGGCTGCCTAAAATCATAATAAGTAAGTTCACAGACACTCCAAAACACACCACCAGACGTGGTCCTACCCACCAGAAAGACAGGATCCAGCCTCATCCAGCAGAACACAGGCACCAGTCCCCTCTACCAGGAAGCCTACACAACCCACTGAACCAACCCTAGCCACTGGGGGCAGACACCAAAAACAACGGGAACTACAAACCTGCAGCCTGTGAAAAAGAAAGGAGACCCCCCCCCCCCAAACACAGTAAGTTAAGCAAAATGAGGAGACAGAGACACACACAGCAGATGGAGGAACAAGGTAAAAACCCACCAGACCAAATAAATGAAGAGGAAATAGGCAGTCCACCTGAAAAAGAATTCAGAGTAATGATAGTAAAGATGATCCAAAATCTTGGAAATAGAATGGAGAAAATATAAGAAACGTTTAACAAGGACCTAGAAGAACTAAAGAGAAAAAAGACAATGATGAAAAACACAATAAATGAAATTAAAAATTCTCTAGAAGGAATCAATAGCAGAATAAGTGAGGCAGAAGAACGGATACGTGACCTGGAAGATAAAATAGTGGAAATAACTACTGCAGAGCAGAATTAAAAAAAAAAAAGAATTGAGGACAGTCTCAGAGACCTCTGGGACAATATTAAATGCACCAACATTCAAATTATAGGGGTCCCAGAAGAAGAAGAGAAAAAGAAAGGGACTGAGAAAATAGTTGAAGAGATTATAGTTGAAAACTTCCCTAATATGGGAGAGGAAATAGTTAGTCAAGTCCAGGAAGGGCAGAGAGTCCCATACAGGATAAATCCAAGGAGAAAAACACCAAGACACATACATATCAAACTATCAAAAATTAAAAACAAAAAATATTAAAAGCAGCAAGGGAAAAACAAAAAATAACACACAAGGGAATCCCCATAAGGTTAACAGCTGATCTTTCAGCAGAAACTCTGCAAGCCAGAAGGGAGCAGCAGGACATAGTTAAAGTGATGAAAGGGAAAAACCTACAACCAAGATTACTCTACCCAGCAAGGATCTCATTCAGATTCGACAGAGAAATTATTAAAACCCTTACAGACAAGTAAAAGCTAAGAGAATTCAGCAGCACCAAACCAGCTTTACAACAAATGCTAAAGGAACTCCTCTAGGCAGGAAACACAAGAGAAGGAAAAGACCTACAATAACAAACCCAAAACAAATAAGAAAATGGTAATAGGAACATACATATCTATAATTGCCTTAAATGTAAATGGTTAAATGCTCCAACCAAAAGATATAGACTGGCTGAATGGATACAAAAACAAGACCCGTATATATGCTGTCTACAAGAGTCCAACTTCAGACCTAGGGACACATACAGACTGAAAGTGAGAGGATGGAAAAAGATATTCCATGAAAATGGAAATCAAAAGAATGCTGGAGTAGCAATTCTCCTATCAGACAAAATAGACTTTAAAAGAAAGACTATTACAAAAGACAAAGAAGGACACTATATAATGATCAAGGAATCAATCCAAGAAGAAGATATAACAATTGGAAATATATATGCACCCAACATAGGAGCACCTCAATACATAAGGCAAATGCTAACAGCCATAAAAGGGGAATTTGACAGTAACACAATCACAGTAGGACACTTTAACAAACCACTTTCACCAATGGGCAGATCATCCAAAATGAAAATAAATAAGGAAATACAAGCTTTAAATGATACACTAAACAGATGGACTTAATTGGTATTTATAGGACAATCCATCCCAAAACAACAGAATACGTTTTCTTCTCAAGTGCTCATGGAACATTCTCCAGGATAGGTCATATCTTGGGTCACAAATCAAGCCTTGATAAATTTAAGAAAATTGAAATCATATCAAGTATCTTTTCTGACTACAACACTGTGAGACTAGATATTACAGGAAAAAAATCTGTAAAAAATACAAACACATGGAGGCTGAACAATACACTACTTAATAACCAAGAGATCCCTGAAGAAATCAAAGAGGAAATCAAAAAATACCTAGAAACAAATGACAATGAAGACACAACGACCCAAAACCTATGGGATGCCACAAAAGCAGTTCTAAGAGGGAAGTTTATAGCAATACAATCCTACTTCAAGAAACAAGAAACATCTCAAATAAACAACCTAACCTTACACCTAAAGCAATTAGAGAAAGAAGAACAGAAAACCCCCAAAGTTGGCAGAAAGAAAGAAATCATAAAGATCAGATCAGAAATAAATGAAAAAGAAATGAAGGAAACAAAAGCAAAGATCAATAAAACTAAAAGCTGGTTCTTTGAGATGATAAACCATTAGCCAGACTCGTCAAGAAAAAAAGGGAGAAGCCTCAAATCAACAGAATTAGAAATGAAAAAGGAAAAGTAACAACTGACACTGCAGAAATACAAAGGATCATGAGATTACTACAAGCAACTATATGCCAATAAAATGGACAACCCGGAAGAAATGGACAAATTCTTAGAAAAGCACAACCTTCCAAGACTGAACCTGGAAGAAACAGAAAATATAAACAGACCAATCACAAGCACTGAAATTGAGACGACTGTGATTAAAAATCTTCCAACAGACAAAAGCCCAGGACCAGATGGCTTCCCAGGTGAATTCTATCAAACATTTAGAGAAGAGCTAACACCTATCCTTCTCAAACTCTTCCAAAATATAGCAGAGGGAGGAACACTCCCAAACTCATTCTACAAGTCCACCATCACCCTGATACCAAAACCAGACAAAGATGTCACAAAGTAAGGAAACTACAGGCCAATATCACTGATGAACATAGATGCAAAAATCCTGAACAAAATACTAGCAAACAGAATCCAACAGCACATTAAAAGGATCATACACCATGATCAAGTGGGGTTTATCCCAGGGATGCAAGGATTTTTCAATATACGCAAATCAATCAATGTGATACACCACATTAACAAATTGAAGGAGAAAAACCATATGATCATCTCAACAGATGCAGAAAGAGCTTTCAACAAAATTCAACACCATTTATGATAAAAACCCTCCAGAAAGTAGGCATAGAGGGAACTTACCTCAACATAATAAAGGCCATATATGACAAACCCACAGCCAACATCATCCTCAATGGTGAAAAACTGAAACCATTTCCACTAATTCAGGAACAAGACAAGGTTGCCCACTCTCACCACTATTATTCAACATAGTTTTGGAAATTTTAGCCACAGCAATCAGAGAAGAAAAAGAAATAAAAGGAATCCAAATTGGAAAAGAAGAAGTAAAGCTGTCACTGCTTGCAGGTGACATGAGAGTACACATAGAGAATCCTAAAGACTCTACCAGAAACCTATTAGAGCTCATCAATGAATTTGGTAATGTATCGGGATATAAAATTAATGCACAGCAATCTCTTGCATTCCTATACACTAATGGTGAAAAATCTGAAAGAGAAATTAAGGAAACACTCCCATTTACCATTGCAACAAAAAGAATAAAATACCTAGCAATAATCCTACCAAAGGAGACAAAAGACCTGTATGCATGAAATTATAAGACCCTGATGAAAGAAATTAAAGATGATACAAACAGTTGGAGAGATACACCATGTTCTTGGATTGGAAGAATCAACATTGTGAAAATGACTATACTGCCCAAAGCAATCTACAAATTCAGTGCAATCCCTATCAAATTACCAATGGCATTTTTCACAGAACTAGAACAAGAAGTTTCACAATATGTATGGAAACACAAAAGACCCCAAATAGCCAAAGCAATCTTGAGAACGAAAAATGGAGCTGGAGGAATCTGGCTCCCGGACTTCAGACTATACTACAAAGCTACAGTAATCAAGACAGTATGGTACTGGCACAAAAACAGAAATATAGACCCATGGAACAGGATAGAAAGCCCAGAGATAAACCCATGCACATATGGTCACCTCATTTTTGGCAAGAATGTACAATGGAATAAAGACAGCCTCTTCAATAAGTGGTGCTGGGAAAACTGGACAGCTACATGTAAAAGAATGAAATTAGAACACTCCCTAACATCATACACAAAAATAAACTCAAAATGGATTAAAGACCTAAATGTAAGGCCAGACACTATCAAACTCTTAGAGGAAAACATAGGCAGAACACTCTATGACATAAATCACAGCAAGATCCTTGACCCACCTCTGAAAGAAATGGAAATAAAAACAAAAATAAACAAATGGGACCTAATGAAACTTCAAAGCTTTTGCACAGCAAAGGCAACCATAAACAAGACGAAAAGACAACCCTCAGAATGGGAGAAAATATTTGCAAATGAAGCAACTGTCAAAGGATTAATCTCCAAAATTTACAAGCAACTCATGCAGCTCAATATCAAACAAACAAACAACCAGTCCAAAAATGGGCAGAAGACCTAAATAGACATTTCTCCCAAGAAGATATACAGATAGATTGTCAACAAGCACATGAAAGGATGCTCAACATCACTAATTATTAGAGAAATGCAAATCAAAACTACAATAAGAGACATCACCTCACACCAGTCTAAATGGCCATCATCAGAAAATCTACAAACAATAAATGCTGGAGAGGGTGTGGAGAAAAGGGAACCCTCTTGCACTGGTGGTGGGAATGTAAATTGATACAGCCACTATGGAGAACAGCATGGAGGTTCCTTAAAAAACTAAAACTAGAACTACCATACGATCCAGCAATCCCACTACTGGGCATATACCCTGAGAAAGCCATAATTCAAAAAGAGACATGTATCACAATGTTCATTGCAGCACTATTTACAATAGCCAGAACATGGAAGCATCGACAGATGAATGGATAAAGAAGATGTGGCACATATATACAATGGAATATTACTCAGCCATAAACAAAACTGAGTTATTTGTAGTGAGGTGGAAGGACCTAGAGACTGTCACACAGAATGAAGTAAGTCAGAAAGAGCAAAACAAATACTGTATGCTAACACATATACATGGAATCTAAAAAACAAAAACAAAAACATGGTTCTGAAGAACTTAGGGGCAGGACAGGAATAAAGACACAGTCATAGAGAATGGACTTGAGGCCATGGGGAGGGGGAAGGGTAAGCTGGGACGAAGTGAGAGAGTGGCATAGACTTATATATACTACCAAATGTAAAATAGATAGCTAGTGGGAAGCAGCCGCATAGCACAGGGAGATCAGCTTAGCGCTTTGTGACCACCTAGAGGGGTGGGATAGGGAGGGTGGGAGGGAGACACAATAGGGAGGAGATATGGGGATATATGTACATGTATAGCTGATTCACTTTGTTATAAAGCAGAAATTAACACACCATTGTAAAGCAATTATACTGCAACAAAGATGTTAAAAAATAAAGTAAGCTGTGGATTATGCCCAATGCCCCACTCACTGCTTGTGGCTCCAGTACAAGCTTCCCTCTTCCACGCTTTCTCAAGAGTGTGACATAACATAGGTTATCAACACTGTTCTTGTCATCCCTAAATCTTCTCTCTTCTTTTCCTATGCCCCAGATTATACTTTCAAAGTCTTTACTGTTTTTGACTTCAGTATAACTTTATTTTGATCCTGTCAATGATACCCCCTCTATTTAAATCAGGATCTCACAGAAAAGCTGTAAGGGAAAACTGGCTAAAAGATGGCATATTTTACTGATGAGAAAACTCTTAGGGATAGGGGAGTGCCTCAAATTCTAGAAATAGACAGTCTCAAGATGAAATATATTAAGTTGTGTTTTCGAGGCATAGGCTGAGAACCTATATTGCTAATGATATGAAACATCACCTTTTATCATTCCAAACTGTTCCAAATAGTGACATTTTGTCAATAACCTTCAATACAGTCATTATTTTAGTTGGCTGAGGAAGTCAAAAAGTAGTCACTGCTTTGATCTTGTTATAATCATATAAATGGTAAGCCTTTTTAGTGGTCACCAGAAGACTCATGACTTCCATCAGTTGATTTTATCCCAAATCAGTACATCTGATCATAAGGAAAAAAGGGATGAGAGAACAGAGCTGAATAAAAATTATCTGTCTCCCCCACCTCTGTCATTTGCTGAGACAGCACAACATTTTCTGCCATAGCTCATTAAGAAAGCACACATTTATGAGGTATGTGACTGAATCCACTGGCATTCAGTTGGGGAAACCAAAGCAATGTAGTATGGGATAAAGCTTCATTACAGGAATGAAATCTTGTGCAATTGTCAGAGAAGCTAGGGAAGTAAGGATCCAGAAGATAGAAATGAAGATGATCAGAGAAAAGTCAGCAACCAGCTCTCCTGAATCATCACTAAGTCTGGTGGGTAAGTCAGAGCTTGCAGGGGAATCTGGGAAGCAGGTGTTGCCAGTTGCCACTGTAGGGCAGCAAATGGGAGCTGGGGAAGAGCCTATGAAAAGCTATCACCTGTGGTGGCAACTGCTTCTGGAGGTGTTCAGGCAAATGTCTTGTGATGAGCGTGGAACCTCTGCTGATCAGCAGTGCTACCATTAACAAGTAAAAGCTGGACAGGGACTCTTTGTGTCTTATTCCTCTTTTTATCACTATGCTCAGCTCAGAACCTACAGTGGGAGGACAAGAGGACATGGGAAGAGAAAGTAGGGCTGGCTATAGCTACAACTTTGTACTTCTTTTGGTCATGCCATAAAATGACTGATGAGTGATCAGTCTTGAAAGTGGATCTTCCAGGACATGCTTGTCTGCTCCTTCTCATCTCCCAGCTATAGCACACACCCCTTGTAGCACAGATGGCTGACCAGTTAGCCTTTTCATGCCTACTCTATTACTGTGTTATACTCACAAGTTCCACTGTGCTAGTCATGAGGAACACAGAGATGGACATAAATTGCTCACTATTTAAGCTTTTAAGAGAGTAGCAATCTGGTGGGAGAAGGATGACATAAAGTCATGGAAGGTTAAATATTATTAGTGATAGAAAATAAAAATGAGATTTTAACACATTCCACATTTACAGGAGGAAGATTCACTGTGGGTCAGCACTGTGAAGAAGAGTTCTTGGAAGAGGTGGCAAATGAGAAAGCCTTGAAGACCAGGAGAGACAGGATGAGTTCAGCACCTATGATCATTGCCAGTCAGCCTTGGGAACAAAGAAAGCATGTGTGATCTCAGATGTTACCATTGGCAGAGGTTAAACTAGTCAAAATATTTAATTCTGCACAAGAAGAAAAAAATTTTAAGGACTAAGATCAGAGTAAATCAGGAAAGAAAAGTAGGATAAAGGTTATACAATTAGAAAATGAAAGAGAAACAGTAGATATCTATTTTGAGTCTTTATAAAAAAAAATCAATAAAAATGACAACATATATACCTGAAAATGACTGTGTATTATGGTGGGAACCATGTTTTTCCTGTGTTTGAGACATTCTGTCTTTGAATGATTAATGTTTCAAGTGTGGGTTCCCTTTCAGAATGAAACAGTAATATTGGATCAGCATATAATTTTTTGGATCAGAATTACAATTGTTAAAAGTCCTGTACCTTAATTGTCAATTCAGGAAAATAAACTCCAGAAACAACCCTGCAGAATAAAGTAGGTCACAGGTTATAAATGAGATCAAAGGCCACGAAGTGGGTCATTGTTGAGGATAATAGTTCCTTTCCTTCAATAGCATTTCCTTAAGAACCATCCTAATGCATAATTTGTCTTTAATTTCTCCTTAATTCTACCTTTTCTCTCTTTGTAATAAGGCCTGGATCATCTTCACAAGAGATCAGCAAATTGACTACTATTCTCTCTCTATCAAAAAGCAGACATATCAAATGCTATGTTTTTCTCTGGCATAATTCAATTTGGATTGTAGTTTAAACCCACATAGAGATTACTATTATGGAATAAATTGTATCCTCCCAAAATTCACATGTTTAAGTCCTAACCCCCATTACCTCAGAATATGACTTACAGTATTTGGTGATAAGGTCTTTAAAGAGACAAATTAAAATGAGGTCATAAGGGTGGCTCTAATCCAATATGACTGATGTCCTTATAAGAAGAGATTAGGGTAAAGACAAGGAAAAGTGCTACAGTAATTACACAAAAGAACATGATAAAGAAGTCAAAGCATACTGATACCAAAGACATCAATCAAAACACACAAGAGACAGCAGAATAAGAAACAAACAACAGATCTATAAAATAACCAGAAAAACAACTCAGTGGCAATAGTAAGTCCTTACCTATCAATAATTACTTTAAATGCAAATGATAAAATTCTCCAATTAACAGACATAGAATGGCTGAATGGATTAAAAAAAGACACAAGAGCCAACAATATGCTGCCTGTAAGAGACCCACCTTGGCCTTAAAGACACATATAGACTGAAAGTGAAAGGATAGAAAAAGACATTTCAAGCAAATGGTAGCAACAACAACAAAAAAAGGCAGGGATAGCTATACTTAGACAAAATAGACTATAAGCTAAAGGAGACACAAAGAAGGTAATTATATAATGATAAAGGAGTTAATACATTAATAAGATATAAAAGTTATAAATATCTACATGCCTAACACTGGCACACCTCAACATATAAAGCAAAATCTAACAGAGCTAAAAGGATAAATAAACAGTAATACTGTAATAGTTGGGGACTTTAATATCCCACTCTCAACAATGGATAGATCATCCAGACAGAGAATAAGAAAATAATGGATTTGAGCATACTGTAGATCAAATGGCCCTAACAGACATATAAAGAACAGCAGAATACATACTATTCTCAACTGCACATGGAACATCTTCTAGGACATACCATATGTAAGGCCACAAAACAAGTATTAGCAAATTCAGGAAGACTGAAATCATACCAAGTATCTTCTCTGACTACAATGGCATGAAACTAGCAATCAATAACAAGAGGAAACCGGAAATTCATGAACAAATGGAAATTAAACAACACTCTCCTGAATAACCAATGGATCAAAGAAGAAATTAAAGGGAAAAAAGTGTCTTGAGACAAAGGCAAATGGAAATACAACATATCAAAACTTGTGGGATGCAGCAAAAGCAGTTCTAAGATAGAAGTTTATAGTAATAAATACCTACATTGAGAAGCAAGGAAGATGATAAACAACCTAACTCTATGCCTTAAGGAACTAGAGAAAGAACAAACTACGCCCAAAGTTAGAAGAAAGGAAATAATGAAAGATCAGAACAGAAATAAATGAAATTAGAGAGCAAATAGAAAAGATTAACCAAACTAAAAGTTATTTCTTTGAAAAAATACATAAAATCAACAAATCCTTAATTAGACTATCCAAGGAAAAAAGAGAAAGGACTCAAATCAACAAAATTATAAATGAAAAAGGAGACATTACAACTGATACCAAAGAAACATAAAGGATAAGAAGTAACTGTGAACAAATATACAACAAACTGGACAACCTTGAAGACCTGGAAAAATTCTTAGAAACGTATGACTTACCAGACTGAATCAGGAAGAAATAGAAAATCTGAATAGACCAATACTGCTAAGAAGACTGAATCACTAATCAAAAATCTCCCAATGAAGAAAAGCCCCGGACTTGAAGCCTTCAGTGGTAATTTTTACCAAACAATTAAAGAAGAATTAACACCAATCCTTCTCAAACTCAAGAAATAAAAGAGGAAGAAACACTCCCAAACTCCTTTTATCCTGATACCAAAACTAGAAAAGGACACGACTAGAAAAGAAAACTATAGGCCAATATCCCTAATAAATATGCATGAAAAAATTCTCAATAAAATACTAGCTAACCAAATTCAGCAACACACAAGAAAGGATCATAGACTATGATCAAATGGGATTTATCCCTGGAATGCAAGGATTGTTCAACATATGCAAATTAATCAATATACATCATATTAATAGAATAAAAGAAAAGAACCATATGATCATCTCAAAAGGTACAGAAAAAACATTTGACAAAATTCAACATTCACTCCTGATAAAAACTCTTAACTAATTAGGCACAGAAGGAACATATCTCAACATAATAAAGGCCATATATGACAAACCCTCAGCTAACATCATACTTAATGGTGAAAGTCTGAAAGCTTTTTCTCTAAGGTCAGGAAAAAGACAAGGGTGCCCATTTTTACCACTCCTATTCGACACAGTACTAGAAGTCACAGATAGAGCAATTAGGCAAGAAAAAGAAAGAAAAGGTATCAGAATTGGAAAGGAAAAGGTAAAATTGTCTCTATTTGCAGATGACATGATCTTATATATAGACCTGAATAGACGTTTTCCAAAGAAGACATGCAGATGGCCGTTACATGAAAAGATGCTCAATATCACTAATCATCAGAGAAATGCAAATCAAAACCACAATGATAAATTGCCTCATACCTGTCAGAATGGCTATCCTCAAAAAGACAATTATAACAAGTGTTGGTGAGGATGTGGAAAAAAAGGGAACCCCCGTGCACTGTTGGTAGGAATGTAAATTAGTGCAACTACTATGGAAATCAGTATGAAGATTCCTCAGAAAATTAAAAATAGAATTACCATGTGATCCAACAATTCCACTTCTGGGTATTTATCTGAAGAAAACAAAATCACTAACTCAAAAAGATATATGCACCCCAAAGTTCGATGCAGCATTACTTACAATAGCCAAATAAGGAAGCAATCTAAGTGTCCATCAATGGATGAACGGATAAAGAAAATGTGATGCACACACACACACACACACACACACACACACACACTAGAATACTAAGCCATAAAAAAGGAATGAAATCTTGCCATTTGTGACAACATGGATGAACCTTGAAGATATACTGCTAAGTGAAATCAGTCAGACAGAGAAAGACAAATACCATATGACCTCACTTATATGAATATAGAAAAAAAAAAAAAAAAACCCAAACTGAACTCATAGATAAAGAACAGACTGGTGGTTGCCAGCCATGGGGGTTTGCAGAAGTAGGCGAAGGGGTCAAAAGGTACAAACTTCCAGTTATAAAATAAAGAAGTTATGCATATGTAATGTACAATATGGTGATTATAGTTAATAATACTGTATTGTGTATTTGAAAGTTGCTAAGAGTAAATCTTAAAAGTTCTCATTTCACACACACACAAAACTGTAACTGCGGGATTATGGGTGTTAACTATAATTACTGAGGTGATCATTTCACAATATATGCAAATTCTGAATCATTATGTTGTATATCTGAAACTAATATAATGTTATATTGTCAATTATATTTCAATTAAATATTATTTAAAAAGATTCATCTGATAGAATAACAAACAAGTGAGGTAATGTTGATGAAAGCACTTTGTAAACTGTAAAGCACCAAACAAATAGTTACTGAGTGACAACAAAAAATACTGCATGGTGGTATCACAGATAAAGACTAAATTGATAACTGCATACAGTTATATATTTATTTATATCAATAAATATATATTGATATATATTGATAACTGCATACAGTTATATTTTATTATATCAATAAATATTTATTGATTAATAACAATTAGATGGTCACAGAGGAATCACAAAACCCACTGACAATATTGTAGAATGTTATAGTTTCAAAAATGCAAAAATTTGTCCAAAAAATGGTTGCCTGAATGCTACCCAGTATCAGAACCTCCATGATTATTAGCCAGTTTTCTTTTTTCCTGCTATGTGTATCAGGGAATTTCTTTCCCCGGCACTTCATTTCTTCAGCTCAAAAGCATGACCTCTGACTTTCTGAGCAGCTGTGCAAAAATTTCTAAGATCAATAAGGGAAAACATCACAAGTAATGGCAGGTGGATGGGACAGTGTAGTCGAAGGTTGCCAGAAATACAGCCCCTAGTCAGTTCATTGCTCTGTAACAGAGGGCTCAGTCACTAACAGAACTAATCTCCTCTAAAGGGTATTCTGGCAGAAATACTTCTCTTTAAAAAAATTTCTGATGTGTGATGGTGATATGAAAGTGAGGGGGGGGGCGGCAGAGTGAAGACCCTAAATATTTGCTACTATCTGTCAGAAATGGTCGTCTGAGAGAACCGTGTTATTGGGGAAAGTAAATCTCTAACCATTGCTTTGACCACAGAGGCCAGAGGTGTTTGTTTCAAGACACTGAGTACAGAGTTGAGGTCTGGTATTTTGCTGGTGACTGCTGAAGAAGAGGGATTTGGCTTCTGGCAGAACATAAAGCCAAGCTGACAACAAAGCTTTCCTTTCAAGCTATCCAAATGAACACATTTCTAATCTGAAATTCAAATACTTGACAACAGAGAGCCTGTGAGCTGGGCTTTGAACAGGAAATTGCTTCATGGTTTTAGCATAATGAATTAGGCAGTTAGACTAAATCCATTTAGTAGGAAAAGAATGCTTTCACATGCTTTCTGAAAGAAATGAGGGGGGAACCTTCTTAATTTCCCAAATTTCTCAGGACTTAGAGACACAAATGCTCCATGTAAATTGTATCTGTTCTGTTCTATGATTGGTATGTAAAAAGCCATCCTCGCCCCAGTATTCAGAAATCATCTTTGTTAGAAAATGCTGGGCTTTTGAATGTTGGGGAAACCGAAGGTGATGAATAAAGTTTAGGAAGTTCTCATCCTTACTGTGTCCTGTACTTCCCAGGATAATGGGGAGTGCATTAATTCTGAAACCCTGTCTTAGTCACTGGCAGTGTTAATTCCAACAGACACAATATTGCAGCCTTTTAGGGAACAGGGGAGAGATGTGGAGGCAAAGAACAAGCTTGGACAGAAGAGGCAAAGGAGGACCAACACGCTCCATGGGGCAGACTCTCTCGCATTCCTCGTCATTGTGTCCAGAAATGAACCTCTAGCTCTCAGTCCTAACACAGAAGCAGGCCGGTCCTGACAACAGAGGCCGCACTGAGACTTTTAGCACAGGCAGGGGAAGGACCACTATTAGGGGAAGGGGAAAGATGTTTGTCTGTGTCAGGTCCATGTAACAAGGCTGACCTTAAGAGAGCCTGATGACAGACATCCTTTGGGAAGGAGAGGACTAGAGAAAATGAAAAAACAGCCCCCCCCCCCAAAAAAAAAGAAAGCAAGAGTAATAATATCAGTAGCATAAACAAGAAGGAGACAGACCCTGGGAGAGTGGGTTAAGTCCTGTCCCAGCCAGGTTTGCCAGAGGAGTGCTGATCTGTAACCAAGGCCCAGCAGCATTTCCTAGCAGCACTGAATATAGACACGGTTGTGTGTGGCACTGCCTCTGAGCCTGGGCCCAAGACAGCCAAGGGAAAATCATTCTGTGTAACCAGGCTTCCACCAGAGCAGACAAATATATAACAAGGCCTGACATCTTTGCATTCACAACTTGCTAGGTAATATACCCAAACTATCTCCTGATCCCGACCGCTATGGAAACATGATGTAAATAGGTATGGTTTCTTTTTAGTCATTGTTTTCAACTTTCCTACCAGAGGCAACAGTAAAGGCCTTCCAGTTGGCCTGGTGATGAAGACACTATGACAGATTACTTTACAAAGAGATGTTTTAAAACCATTCATGTGTGCCAAGCATCTAATTCATGTTTACAGTTAAAAATAAAAAGGACTGTGGCCCAGTTTCCTCATTGCTAAGCAATCGTCCTTCTTGGCAGAGGATGGGAGACCTTGGCATGTATACAGATTGGCTATATGATCACCTACTTGAAAGGACGCATGAATTAAGCTGAGAAATATTGACTTTAAATGTATGAGAACAGTTCTGATCTAGAATAGTGATGATCACCCCAGAAGCAGAAAATGAATACTTAATGGACCTTATGAGTTGTACCGAAGCACCAGTTAGAACTAGTCCAGTTCATTCATGATAGTACTTCAACCCAAGGAGTGAGAGATGGGCAGAGAGGAGAGCTGGATAGTCAAGAAGCTTGCATACCTGGGTAAAGCAGGACAGAATTCCACATTTGAGCCTGCTGCCGATGAGCTTTCCTTCAGAATCCTGTTCTGGAGCCTCGGGGTAGGAGGTACCGGCAAAGGGGCCATGTGGGCAAGCAGGCATGCACAGCAGTGGGCCCTTTCTCTTGCCTATGGAAGCCAAAATCCCTTTGAGGCAGTCTTTAATCCTGTGGTAAGAGATAAAAGTGTAAAGGCTAAGTGAGCCTGGGAGAACAGAAGGAAATTCGTGTTGAAGTAGAAAGGGTTAATAGCTGAGCTTTATTATGAGGTGGAGGGAAAGCTCCAAGAAGGGCTTATTAAATACAGGTACTTATAGATACTGAAGATATCTTTGTGGACCCCCCCCCCCCAATTTAAGGCCAAGTGTATAAGGCTGCAAGGAGCCAGAAGCACCAGAGAAGGAAGTACATAGATGAAGATGGCTGGAAGCATCAGAGACAGTGAAGGGCTCCTTATAGTTTTCCACCCAAGTCCCTGTTAGGTAGAGGAGACTGAAGGGGGTGTGTGTCCCCCTGGGGAAGTGGGAGGGGTTTAGCCTAAAGAGGACTGATGAAAGTTCAGATGTGGTGGTTTACTCTTAAAAATTCTTGAGTATTTTCAATTCCAGTGTATATTCATGTTTGCTTTGATATAAAAATGATCTAAAATGAATTACGAACAAGCTAATGTGACCTTCAGGAAGAGGTGCCGTGCCTCTTGTGTGGTGATGCCTGGATCCCTGCCCGTGGGCTGCATCCAAGTGAGGAACATGGACCTGGGGCCAGCACTTGACGGAATCGTTACAAAGCAAGTTGCTCAAAGCCCAGATCTGACTGTTGTTTTCTTACCCAGTCCTAACTCAAAATAACTCAGAACAGGCAAAGTAATCTAAGGAGAGTGTCCCCTGTCTTCTAGCTCTTCAAATGCTGCCTTTAAAGAATTACCTGAAAGGAAAACTTGATAAAATGACTTCAATTTTGTCCCTACCCCAACTATGAGAGATTTAGCATCTTCTTTGGGATGACTTCTCCCCTTTCTAGTGTGTAGAATATAGTTAGAATTAAGTTGCTAACAAGAATACAAACTGACTGCAAATGCAAATTTACGCCTCCACCAGGGTTATCTTTCTCTCCTCACTCTTCTGGAGAAAACAAAATTTAACTGAGTGTTTGCATAGGCACAGGGCAAGCCTTGCAAGTAAACTATTGAGGGAGACCCTCCAGGGTTTGCTTGTCTGTTCAGCAGGCCATTTTCCCCCTGGGCTCTGCCATGTGGCCCCTGAACATGGGGTGTCTCGGGACTGTGTGACAGAACCCTAGCTTGGCGGGCTGTTGGAGTTTTTCCAACATCGCAACAAATCGTACCCTCTTAAAAGAGAAAACAAACATAACAAGCCAGGCGAAACATTCGCCATGTTATTTGTATCATTTCATTAGTGTTCATTAACGTTTTTAGTGAAACAGCTAATATTTAATGTTCACATTGGGCGCTATCAGAAGTCACTTCCTCTCCTTGATTATTTTCTTCACTTACAGAAAAGGCAGAGCCACCCTCTTATTCTTAGCCATAACCCTGAGTCAACCATATAGTCAGGGTATGACAACAGCCTCAAATGTTGCTCCTTTGTGTGCCGTCTTCATATATCACCTGTACATCTTTATTTTTCACTGTATAACTTTAACTTAATTCTTGTTTTCCTAGGCTTATTTGAAGCAAAAATACTTCTCAAATAGTTGTTTTGATGTGATGTGTTTCTCAATATATTAAATAAGTATACAACTCAAACTATAAGATAGAAAAAAGTTTCCATCTGCCCCATAAATCATCCTGTGAAACCCCAGTAACACACATAAAACAGGTAAGACCAGATTACATCATGTCCTACAGTGCCCATAAGGGATTAAACCCAGAGGCGGGAGGTAGGTTGGATGGCCTATATCCTGTCAGTGGTAGCAACTCCCAGAAATGAAGTTGGGCACTGAGTTCCAAGGAGGAGGATTTGCGGCCACAGGCAGGCCTGGAAGACAGGGAACCGGGCCTTTCTCCTGTAATTCCCAAGGGAGGCTGGGGGCTAAAGGAAGAACATGGCTGAATCCATAGGTATGCGGCGCTGGTGTGGAAGCACCGCCGTCCGACTTTTCTCCTGTTCATCCTGACTGGTGGCTGCTGCACGGATGGAGAGAGAGAATGAATTGCTTTTGGAGGATGAAGCAGAAAGTGTCTACTGAGGGGTAGCAGGATGTGCCATAAAGATTATTTTAAACTGAAGGCAATTGAGAAGAAGCAGATACAAGACAAGCTCTCTGCCCTCCCACTAGCTGCCTAAGAGCGCGACAAAAATTTGTAAAGGTGTCCCCCTCCTCTCTCTACCAGGAAGTAAGGGAGTTAGTCACCAGAGACAACGCTAGACCCTTATCAGCCCGGAGACAGCACCAGAGGAACCCATGTAACACGAACCTTGTTAAAACCAGCTCTCATCGGCCATTAGTTTCCCCGTAGATTCGCGTCCCACAGCTTGCTGACCCTAGAAGCTCAAAGTCCTTTCCTTTGTGTTGTCACTTGTCTAAACATTTATTATAATTACTAGTACCATTCAGATGCTATATAAGCTCAAGTTCTAACCACCCTTTTGAGTTACTCATCACTGGGTACTCCCATGTGTAAGTGCAATACACATGCTAATAAACTTTCGTTGGTTTTTCTCTTGTTAATCTGTCTTTTGTCAATCTAATTTACAGGGCTGCAGTCAGAGAACCTACCATGAGCGGAGGAAAAAATATTTTCCCTCCCCTATATTACCTGTCTGTTAGTTTCCTCTGCATTTGAGAGTAACTGGAGATTATTTTCTTCTTGCCCCTACTTTTGCAATAGAATGAGATATATTACTTTTAAAAATGGATGTCTTTTTTCTTTTCGGGCAAATGAGCATTTAGGGCTGGGTAAATGATCCCTGTTTTCGTGCCTGCAGGACACGAGCACAGTAAAAGAGATGGGTGTTTTCCTGGGAGAATGTGTAGATCCTGCAAAAGTTTCTAGCTGAAGCCTAATGGTACCTTGAAAGGTCCTGAGCAGCTGGCCCAGGCGTGGCCCACAAGATTGGCCGCAGCCATGGTGCTGACCAGGCAGGGGAGCACATGAACATCACATTCCGAGTGACCCTGGAGGGCGCTGGAAAATAGGCTGCTCATTTTGCCCAGGACCATTCCTGTTCTCCTTCCCCTTGGGATATAAGTATTGTTGGGAAAACTAAAGAAAGAGTGTGACAGTATGAGAGCAAGGACCATGTCTTAGTATTGTCGTCGTTAGTTTTTCAGCAAATGACGAAGTAGATCAAAGTTATACATTTGGATGGAATGTTATTAAAGGGCCTAGCGTAGTGCCCCACGACACTGTTCTACTAATAGTTTGCTTACTTTATATGGGCCACTTTTCTGAGTTCTTTACCTATAGTAATTCCCTTAATCCTCACCATAAGTTGTCTTCAATATACATTATCCCCAGTTTACAGATGGAGAAACTAAGCCCAGAGTCATACAGCTAGCTGAGGCAGAGCCTTTAAGAATGAGGGAAGCCTGGCTTCAGAACCTGTGCTCTAATGTCCTATGCTATCCCGCTTTGCTTACTAAACATAATATGGATGGATGGATCGGGCAGAGGGTGGGATAGCAGCTTATATGACTTACTGAGATTGATGCATCTGCTCTTATGTGCGACCAGAACCTTAGTGGCTCTAATTTCTCTACTTATGCTAGAGAGATTACGGGGTTTTCTTTCCCTCACGTTCAGAAATGAAATGAATGACACACAGACATAGAAAACAAACTTATGGATACCAAAGGGGAAAGGGGGGAAGGATAAATTAGGAGGTTGGGATTGACATATATACACTACTATATATAAAATAGATAACCAACAAGGATGTACTGTATAGCATAGGGAACTATACTCAATATTTTGTAATAACCTATAAGGGAAAAGAATCTGAAAAAGAATATATATATATATATATATATATATATATCTCTGAAGCACTTTGCTGTACACCTGAAACTAATAAAACATGGTAAATCAACTGTATTTCAATAAAAAATTTAAAAAAGAAATAAAATGAATGGAATTTGAACTCAGGATTGCCTTTGGAGTATTTAGGGAAAATGGTGCCAGGTTCCTTTTAACAACAACAAAAATTGTGTGAACAAGCACTATATGTTCATGAACGTTCATCGTTAAGGCATTAGTGGTAAATCAGCAAATTCAGGATCATTTTTTTTTTTTTTTTAATTTTAGAAGAGCAGGCAGGATGTTAAGTAATCCGATTCTTCTTCTGTTTTCCTTGTTATATCTCCTGGTAGAAACCCATTCATAATGGTCAACTTCTTGAAATAGCATATGTGTACATCAACTTTAATATTATATATAATTGGGTTGGAGTTATTTTGATTTTTAGAAACAGCTGTCACAATTGGGTTTTCAAATTAAACCCCTGGGCCAGTATTTGGGTATTAAAATGTTAAAAGCATAATATGGCCTGATCATTCTTCTTTTAGTGACATTCAGGAACCACTATTGAAATATATCCCACTGGGTAACACCCAGTGGTTAAGCTACAGAGCTCTGGAATCAGACACCCTAAGTTGCAAAACCATTTGCAGGTTGTGTGATCTGAGGCAAAGTACTGAACCTCTCTGTGCCTTTGTTTCTTTTTGTCTAAAATGGGCTAATATGATCCCACGATCATGAGATGATCCATGTAATGAGATCTTAGTACAGTACCTGATACACTGTAAGCACTCAATAAATGTTAGGTAAAGTGAATAAGCACACATTATATAAGTTTCATTTATGTTATACTAAGATTTCATTCAGTATTAGAAAAAGGCCTAGCCTCAGGTCTTTCACAGAATGCAAGCTCACCAGGTATTAAATTTGTATGTTAATTATCCATTGATAGCCACCTGGTGTATGCTTTTTCTGATCTACTATCTACAAAATAATCCCCCCTTAGGCCTTCCGCTGAATAAAGCAGGAAAATAATCTGAGGTTGTCTCCTGTACAGTAAGTACAACTGTGGTTTGAAAATAGCCTTTCCATAATGGTACATTATTTTTTTCTTAGCAGTTTCACTCCTGCAGTCATCTAATACCTTTGAAGCAGATTAAGCCATTAAAAGGTGTTCTAGTGTCTCATAATTGCCAGCAAAGTCTAATCAGATAGCGGTGGCTACACGAGAGCCTTCAAGAAATACTATAAGATAATTAAAACATAAAGGTTATGCAAAAGTAGCAAATCAACAGAGACAGTAAACATGGTTTATAAACAATCCTGAGAACATTTTTTCAATTCTAAAATGTAAATGGACCTGGGTTGGAGCACACAGCTAGGATGACAGATAGGATCCCGGTAACGGTTTAATTAACTCCAGTTTCCTGCATGTTAAAGGTTGCCTCAGCCCACTGGCTCATGTAACAAACCCTCTGAGGATTTCGTTAGCCAGTGTCTGATACAAGACCAGGCAGCCTTCCTTTCCTTACAGGGTTACGTTTTGCCCTACTCCTTTGGAGGCTGTATCAAAACACAGCCCTCTGTTTTCTCTGTAAATACACAGATATTTTTAATTTCAGCTCAAATGGTTTGACTTTGTAATCAAGGTAAAAGAAATACACACATACGCTGCCTAAGTAATGAGAACAGTGCGTTGGGAAGAATTGCGTAATTAAAATTATATATTAAAATTCACACGTAGGTGTAGAATGTTAGAAAAACCATGGCAGCTCTCCAGATGATTCACTTGCTTTTTTAATTCTTCTATAATGTAGGCTATTTTATAATTAGCAACAGAACTCTGCCACTTGGTTAGTTCAACTGGATGAAAGGGATAATAAGGAATATTTACTATTAATGGATATTGAAACTACTACTCTGAACAGTCCCAGTAAAGAATAGTTATTTACTGTTCTTAGCTGGCCATTTAAAATGGAATATAGCCAGTGTTTTGCTTGCAATCATGAATTTAACTAACTCTTACAGGAGAGATAAGGGTAAGCTTTATTTGAAGAATTACTCTCTGTTTTTTAAAAAATTGCTCTGAGGGCCAAGTGTTAGCTAAAAGAAAAATTCTTTTTCCAACCTGGTAGAATTAGGTTTCGCACAATTACCTTTATCATTAGTAAATAAAGGAGTTACTTAACCTCTGCCCTTGCAGAAGTTCTTGATATTTTGCTTAGGAAAGGGCAAGAGGCCCATTATGGATTATTTACTCATTTTGTTAAAAGGTTATTCTTGAAGACTGTGATTCAGAAACACATAATACATAATCTGTGTTAATAAAGATCTATTTACTCCACCATTTAAAGAAGCTGGTTATTATATGATGCTCATTAATACCATGAACAGATTTTTTTTTCCATTGTTCCCAAAGGAAAGATTATCAAGCTGTCAGTAAAGGACTCATTTTCTTTAAATTAGAAATCACCGAGGTATCCTGTGTAGAGGATATTAAAAGCAAGTGTAGTCATGCCATCTTATTGCAAGATGAGCTAAAGCTAAGTACATCGCTTATCTTTTGAAATGAAATGTCGAAAATGCCAACTACCTGCGATTTAAAAAATTTCTCTCTCTACCAACACTTAGGCTTTTCATCCTGAAGCAGGAATCTAAGCTTGTCCTTTTAAACAATGATTTAAAGGAAGAAATTTAACACCCCCTGCTTGCAACATCCATTTTTCAATAAATCTATACTTTCTCTGCCCTCCGCCATGTTATCAGTCATCCACATCCCAGAGGAAATGCTTCAGGCTCGGGGTTAAATTAAGGTCCTATCTCCAGTGATTGTCTAGAAAGCTGTCTACATTCTCAAACAAACTTATCTGCATTATATACAGCCATAAGTGCTTCTTGCCAAGTGAAGACACTGTTGTTTTTCTCCATTGATGTCAATGGTAAGATTACTACTTGCCAGTTGAGAATTAAAAGCCACAATTACATTTCATTATAAATTGTAAATAGGTTGAACTTCACAATCAGTTTAGTTCTGTGATGCTGAAATCAACATGGGATATGGATGTCTTATATTCTTACTAAAAAAATAGGTCTAATGAGATGCATTGTCTTCTTATTTCTCAAAATAATATTTCAAGTTATACTACTTCATACTATCTTTCTTTGATAGTTTGTTAGTTTGCTCATTTGGAAGAAGTACAGTATCTGAAAAGACCACTGTTTTACAACTTCTTGCTTAACAAACAAAAAATAGAAAAAGCACATCTGACATACATTAGTTTTATTAAATAGAAGAACCGTCTCAGACATCAAGGAAGGTTAGTCAAGGTCAAAGATAACTAAACTTTGTGATAAAAACATGCAACACATAACACGTGCACAATACACACACGTGTTCTTTTTCCCCACTTTAAGCAAACCCATTTAAATGCTCTTTATAGGTAAATACTTTAAAATACATTGGGCTTTACCTCCCTTAGTGGGATAGAAATACCAACCAGCATGATTAGAAACTAAACAAAGCCCAGTTTACAAAATAAGAAGGGTCCCACAATAATTTGCTATAAAATCCCTGAACTGAGAGGTAGAAGAAGGCATCACAGAGAAATACCTGAGCAGGGTGAGGGTAGCTTATCCTAACTCACCAGCTAACCACTGCATAGTTGGAGGGAGAGGAGGGATAGTTTGTATTGTATGTTTAGCCACAAAATTCACAAACTCACTCATTCAATAAATATACATCGAGTACATACTATATGCCAGGTACAGTTCTAGGCCCTGGGGATGTATGAGTTAACACAACAGACAAAGTCCGTGTCCTCGTGGAGCTTATATTCTAGTGGGAGAAGGCAGATAAAGAAACACACAACTAATGAAGCACTCTGTGCTCTGGGAAAAACTGGCAGAACAGGTCTTCAGATAGTTGGATATTTTCAGGAAATTTTATGAGCCCAATTCTTGCATCTCCTCATATCTAGAAAAGCACTAAAATCATTAACAGTGACATCTGCTCCTCGTGACTAGCAGCAAATCTCTGCCAAAATGTGTGCTTGACTGCACATACCCTCCTTCACTAAACTCACATTAATATATAGACTGACCTCTCCCCTGACCTCTTCAGAGCAGTTTCTCAGAGCTGCTGGAAATTCTGTCTCCTAGGCTATATAGTCCTCATTTTGCACCAAATCATACTTAACCCACACACAAAAAAAGAGAAACACATAACTATATATATGCCTGATAAGAGTTAGTGCTATGGAGAAATCTGGGGTGGGGGTGGGCACTGTTTTGTACAAGGGGCTCAGGAAAGGTCTCGTTAGGTAAGCTGACCTTTGAGTAGAGAGCTGAAGGGAGTGAAGGGGTGGGCCCTGGGGACATGTGGGGGAAGAGAATTGCAAACAGAGACAACAGCAATCACAAAGGCCCGGGGGTGAGTGCTCAGAAGAGCAGGGAGGGGGCTTCCCTGGTGGCACAGTGGTTAAGAATCCGCCTGCCAATGCAGGGGACATGGGTTTGAGCCCTGGTCTGGGAAGATCCCACATGCCACGGAGCAACTAAGCCCGTGCGCCACAACTACTGAACCTGCACTCTAGAGCCCGTGAGCCACAACTACGGAGCTCGTGTGCTGCAACTACTGAAGCCTGCGCACCTAGAGCCGGGCTCTGCAACAAGAGAAGACACCGCAATAAGCGCGCACACCGCAACAAAGAGTAGCTCCTGCTCGCCGCAATTAGAGAAAGCCCGTGCGTAGCAATGAAGACCTAACACAGTCAAAAATAAATAAATAAAATTAAAAAAAAAAAAAGAGCAGGGAGTCAATGTGGCATGATTAGGGGGAAAGTGGTAGGCGATGAGGATAGAAAGGTAGTGGTGCGCCATGAGATGACCTGTGGGTATGCTGCCGGTAGGTCATGTAGCACCTTGAAGGACAATGTGAGTATTTGAGCACTGTGGAAAGAGGAGTAGTGTGATCTGATAAAGGTTTTTAGAGCATGACTATATCTGCTGTGTGGAGAAGAGACGCAGGGGACAGGAGTGGAAGCAGAAAGCAGAGTCAGGGGACTATTATAATCATCTAGAGAAGAGATGACTGTGGCTTGGACTATGGCATTGACAACAGAGGAGATGAGAAATTTTAGACACATTTTGAAGGAGCCTAAAGAATTGCCTGTCAGATTGGATACAGTGTTGAGAGAAGGATGGATGGCTCTAAGGTTTTTGGTTGGCAAACTTGGAAAAATACAATTGCCATTTACAGAGATTGGGATGACTTCCACGGGAGCAAGATTATAGGGGTGGAAGTGGCTGGTACAAGAGCTTGATGGTGGACTTAAGTTTGAGATGCCCATTAGACATCCAGGTGGAGATGTCAAGTAGAGAATTGGATATATGAGCCTAGAATTCAGGGAAGAGGTCCAGGCTGGAGATACTACTATTTTTTTCTTTTATGTTTTGGCTGAGCTGCGCAGCATGTGGAATCTCAGTTCCCTGACCAGGGATGGAATCCGTGCCCCCTGCAGTGGAAGCACGGAGTCTTAACCACTGGACTGCCAGGGAAGTCCTGGAGATGTAAATTTAAAGTCATCCAAATATAGGTAACACTTAAATCCAAGACACTAGATGAGCTCACCCAAGAAGCTGACACAGACAGAGGAGACTTCTGAATGCTGAGCTTGGAATACTCTGTGGCTAGAGTGCTGAGAGGTGGGGAAGAACCAGCAAAGAAAACAGAGGAAGATGACTGGTGAAGGCGGAGGATAACCGAGAAAGAGAATTATTCCAGAAGCCAAATGAAAATGCTTCAAGAAAGGGGTAATGCATTATGTCAATGCTACTGATAGAGAAAGTAAGAATAGAACAGAGAATGACCACTGGGTTTGGCTCTTTGAAGGTCACTAGTGATCTTGACAAGAACGATGTCAACACAGGGACAAGAACTAAAGCCTTATGGGAGTAGATTCAAGACAGAATGGGAAGAAAGGAGCTAGCAAGGTCCTATGTCTTGTAGGAGTTTTACTCTCAAGATGAGAAGAAAAAAACAGGAAAGTACCTGGAGAGGAGCCTGGGTAGGGTTATTTTTAAGATGGGAGATATTACAGTACTTTTGTATATTGATGAAAATGATCTAGAAGAAAGGGAACACTGATGATGCATGAGAAAGGAGATAATGGCCCACATGTGCATTACGTAAGTGCCAAAATCTATTAGTAAATTCCACTGTATAGACTGCAAATCCCTTGTGGTCTTATGAGCTCATACAATTTAATATATAGAGAAATGGGTTAGGGGTAGGACGAGATGACTCCAAAAGTCCCTAACTAGCTGACACTATGATTGTCTATGTTCACAAGTCTAAATACACACTCAAAATCAGAGGTAATAGTAACTTTATAAAGAAGAAACACAAATACATCAGAAGTAGCAAGAGTTCAGCACTCCCCTCTGCTGATAAAAGTCATTTTCAAGTAAAAAAAAAAAAAATAGATGATAGGATTGGTCTTACATTAAAAATGTATGTGAACATTTCAGGTCATTTACCGTTCTGTAGTGTTGGTTCAGATTGAATTCAGAACCCTGAAGACACGAAGAAAGTAGTTTTTTCATGGCATTCCTGCAGCGTAAGTTTTGTTTCATGGTATCTTTGTGAGATTATTGACACAGTCCAAAGTTGTAAGTGGAATATTTTAATGAACAGAATTTTAGGGACCAATGTTGTACTGTCCTATCATGAGAGCCACAAGCTAAGTCTCTCTGTGTGCCTCCCCCTTCCACCTCTGAATTATCTAACCCATACTTGAAGTTATGGCCCATTTTTGTAACCATCTATTGTGGCCATCTGGTATAATCCATTACCCCTACAGTTTGTTCCACTTTAAGATTATATACTCTTAAAGGTTCTTTCACAGTTTTTGTAATTGTCTTTTTTTAAATCAAGGAGACCACAGACTTAAGAGCACAAACAATTTCCTGCAGTTCTGTACCATGATGAGCTAGCACTTGATTCTATTAAGCCTCTACTTTCTAGATGTGTTCGTTGGGCCCTTTCATTCATGTTGCTAGAAATATGTGTGTGTGTGTGTGTCTATATATATGTATGCTTAAGTGCCTCAATTGAAAGGCATTTATTGTAAGAATACACAGGAAAGTAAGAAAGACAAGAAATAATTTAAACCTTTTTGTATCCAGGTATCATGAGACTACAATGCTGCTCAAGAAACTGGACAATGTTTAAAATATCCCCTGTGAATGTATAATGCCATTGACCCCTCAGCAGCAAACTTCTGTTGCCCTGATCTTTGGGTTGCTCTATCTCTGTCTTTGTTCTATTCGTTTCCAACAAAATCATCTCTGTACTCCTCACCACTGTGTAGCTTGTGCATGGTTTTCCAGCCTGGGAGATTGTTTACTTCTGTATCTCTGTATTTTGGCCTATAACTCTTCTAACCACTATCCATTCTTCCCAAGATAAAGGCTACGATTAATTTAATCATTTTCCTGGGTTTTCATCTACATCATTGGCTGGTTCTTTGTGGACTCATTTTCAAATCCCAGGTCTTCCTGGTCATTAAATGTTGTGGTTTCATGAATATCAATCCTGGTCTCCTTTCTAACACTTTGTCTCCCAGGTGATTTCACTCAGCCATGATGTTGGCTTTGACTAATATCTATACCTCTGTGATTTCATCTGCATAACTGCTTCTCCTCCTTCAGATATCAGCTCAAATGTCACTTTCCCTAAGAAGCCACATTCGACCAGTCCTCCCTTTCACTATGACTATGTCTTCCCTATAATCTTCTGTGACAAGGACACATTTTGACATATTTGTAGGATACACTGACCACTATCTATTTCTCCCACTTCTGTAAGATTCAGGAGGGTAGAGCCTATGTCTGATTGGGTTAAGCACTGTGTTAGTTACCAGCTCCTTGCAGAGCATGGGGCATTTAGTATGATCTCAGAAATTAATGAAATACTGAATGAATCAATCTCTAACTTAGAGTTTTTTCCCCAATGAACAGAGTTCACATGCTAAAACAATCTCATAAGCAGGCCCCCATGTCTGATCTATCAGTAGTGATCAGGGAAATGGAGTCACATAAAACAAAGACTCTTTTCCATCCATTTTCTTTGGAAGAGGGTTTGGTGAGTGGTAGACCTGCAGACTCTTTCCCAGTACATTCTATCATCTCTATTCAGAGTTAACTATGTCCAGTTTTTCTATGTAGGATTGAGTCAGCAGCTAAGAGAATAATACATATTCATCATTGTGACTCCCACTGATATACCCCCGGGAGATTAATGTATGTCAATGACTCCCTATACCTTATAAATGTTAATTGACAAGATATATCAGGATAAATGTCATGGAAAAAACACACAAGATAGAATACTGTTTTATGTGTGCTTTGATTTCAGAATTTGGAGCTGCTTAGACAAAGAAGTGTTTATTTTGTTTAAAGATGTTAGACTGGAGTAGGTATGTCAATAGCCTAAGATTAAATAACCTTTTTTTCTGAGAGTTGCAAATACTCTTTTCCCAGATTACTGGGTTTAACACTATTTCTTTTTACTAAGATAATCATTAAAAATTTTTATTAGCTTTGTTTTGAACTCTATCAGCATTTGTGAACTGATTAGAATAAAAACTGTTTAATAACAAGTTAATAGTTATAACTGACTCATAGTTGATAATTAGGAAAAACACTTTCTCTTGCATTGGTATGCTGTGTTATTAACTTTCATTTTCAAGGTCATTTTTTCCCCATAAACTCCCTGGAGTAGCTTAGTTAAATATACTGCATTACATAAAAACATAAATAGTTCAAATCCAAATGCAACTAACCAATTTTATAGAATTGAATAATGTTGCTCACGTTATTAAAAAAAAAAGATTGTTGACAAATCCAAAGCAATATATACTATACTTGGCAGGGTGATATAAAGGGCTAAAGCTAATTACTATTTTTGGTTTTTATACAAAAAGAATGACTTTATTAATGACATTATTAAAAACTAAACAGTAGAGAAAATTATATAAAATAAAAATTTTAAATCAACCACAAAACAACCATCCAGATATTACAGTGAAGTAATTTGATGAGCATAGATATATATAGATAAAAGGATATATAAGTAGATCAAATTTTCTAAAAATTATATTAATGAAATTTTTTTAACTTAATGGAAAAAAGGAAAAATATATGTGAATTAATTGTTGAAACACAAGTACATGCTCTACTTCAAGGAAAAAAATTATAAAAGAACTAAAGAGACCAGAGTTCATTTCAAAAGTCAAATTCTTAAACTTTAGACAGTATTTATCCCTGACCTGCTATGAAAGATGCTGACATTTGGACATTAGCACATTACAGTTTCCCTCTCCTTCTTTCTTCCTTACCCCCTGGTTTTGGTAGTTCTGAATATTATAATGGCAAGGTTTATAACATAGTATATTCTGTAATCATATTACCCTACTTTAAAAAATCTGAATTCTGTATTTCTCTTCTATATATCTAATTCTCTATTCTTAAGTTCTGTGTTTTTATTTTTTTAATTTTATTTTGTAGTTAAGTACTTGTTAAAAGAAAGTCTTGTGGATTGTTATTTCCTAAGTTTTTGTATCCACTGGAATGCCTATTTTATATGTATTCAGTCAAGGTGCATCAGGGAAATGGAGGGAGAATCAGTCCAGGTGCTTCAAATAGAGTGCGATTTGATGGAAGGAGTTAGAGGTTTACTAAACTGCTGAAAGGGCTGGATAGTCCAACTCAGGGAAATTGGCATTCAGGAAATCAGGAAGGACAAAAATCTCAGGAAGCCAACACTGATGACCTCAGTGGCCTATAGCACCCAAATGAGTGACTTGCAGGGGGATGCCTAGAAGCTGCCATGTGCCAAAGCCTATATGCTTGCCTGCTGCCAGCACCAAGCCATGATGGCTTCTGCATCTTGTCTGCCTTCTACATCTTGCTCAAGTTCCTCTCACTGGCAGAATTCCATCTGGAATTCTGCTGGGTGGAATGGAGAAAATGGTATTTCCAGTCTTTACACCTTGCAATATAGGAGGGGACAAAGGGACAAAATGATGCCTGGTTGCCATAGACAATCTAGACAATACCTTGACTGCTTATAATATTCTGGAGGCATATATTCTTTCCCATAGAAATATTTTCCTATGACTGTTGGCACTGAGTGTTGCTAGGGAGCCTAATTAATTTCTTCCCATCTCCCTACTTTCTTTTCTTTTTAAACCTAGGTACCAAAAGACTTTTTTGGGTTTTTTTGAACTTCAATTCAATAATATCATTCAGTATTGCAATTTGTGTCAAACTCTGTTATTATTTTCAAGTGTCTACTAATTTTCCTGTAAGAAGAGTGTATTTTCCCAATTCTTTATCATGGTTGGCCATATGACTTGTATAGACAAATGGAATATGAGGAGAAATGACATGGCAGTATGGAGAATAAGCATGTCTAATATTTTTAAGGTATTACCTATCTGAATTTATAGTCGATGTTTCATTCTTGCAGGATTTCTATTTCTAAATATTTATTCTAAAGCAGTGCTCAACTTTATATAAGCACAGAGGTATACAGAGGTGTTCAGTGCAGCACTGTTCATTTGTAATGGTGGAGCCCTGGGAATAAGTAAATTAAAAAATATATATATAACAAACACCTTTGTATCCACTACCTAGATTCAACGATGGTTTACATGTTTTCCATATTTGCTTTATCTTTAGCTCTATGTGTATGTGTATACATTCTCATTCCCCCCACACCACACACACACACATTTTTGCTGAATCATTTGAAAGTAAGTTACAGACATCATGACACTTCACCCCTCTAAAGACCTCTCAATACTCCAGCATGCGTTTCCTAATAAGGACATTCTCCAACATAACCACAGTATAATCATTATACCTAAGAAAATTAAAAATAATTTCCTAATAACATTTAACATTCAGTCCATATTTTTCATTTGTAACAGTGGAACACTGGGAATAAGTATTTATTAATACAAAGGGTAATGGTTAAATGAATTGTGGGAACATCCAGAATCCAGACTACTGGGCACTAAGTTGGCACAGGTCTATATTCATTAACTTTTAAAGATCTTCAAGACATATTGGTAAATTAGAAAAGTAAGTTGCAGAGAAAATTATATAGTAAAATTCCATATATGTGAAACACCAAATTTAAGTATTTTATGTGTTTATACATGCCTAGGAAAAGGCAGAAGAATAAATATTAAAATGCTAAATATGGTTACTTTTGGAGTGGTGATTGTTATGGAGGCTGAGGAGTGGAGTGGGAAGATTTTACTCTAGATACTTAGATTGTACTCTAGTTATTTATACCTATTATTACAATAGGTATTTATACCTCTTACTACGATGGTAATGTATTCATGTGTTATAATGTAATAAACAAACTAAAAGTTAAAAGGAAATCTTATTGTTTAATGGATAACCCTTAACCACTGTTTTGATAGGTGAGGTGGAGAGAATTGGAATCAAAGAGGCAAAGGGAAACCATCATTTACTGAGTAGACATGTGCCTGTTACCTGGCCAATCATTCTTCTTATAGATGTTCATGGCAGTCTCTGAGATAAGATGTACAACCCCCATGTTAGAGATGAGGAAACTGAGATTCAACAATCCTTATTGACTAATACAATAATCACACTATTAGCAAATGGTAGAGTCAAGATCAAGACCCAAGATCTTTCTAACTCCCATATTGTTACACTTCATAAGACAATTGTGTCTTTAGTCAACACTGGTTATATATGTTTAATTTATTTTGTAACAACTGTGGTAAGCTATGTGTTTGGGAAGGAGTGATAAATGGAGTGGGCAGCAGAGCTAGGATTTCCAAATTATCCTCGCTTTGTCTTTTTTCTGTAGTACCCTTATATGCTTCTCCTATCTCTTTGTACTTTTGTAAGCTTTTGTACTTTTTTCCCTCCTCCTGGATTTCCATACTTGTTTATTCTTCTTTACCAGATTCCTGCAGTTAAATATTCTTTGACTTTACTAGCTAATCCAGATAGCATCCCAAGAGAATTTTATGAAGTTTTTCTATCTAATTTTAACTGCTTTATTAACTTGGGTCATATAACCAAAATAATTCTTCCTCTATGTACTCAGCAAGTTAATATTGAGCTGGGGTTTTCAGAAAGAGATTACAAGAGTTCATAAATTTCTTGTTATCTACTCTAAATAACCTCATAAAATCATACCAAGAATACTAACTAATGATGCTAACTTATATTAATATAAGTGGAAGCATCCCAGTCTATTTTATAATTATTGGGAAATGGCTTTTGGTAATTTACATGAAGGCTTTACTGGTTCTACTTACTTACCAGAATACATTGACCAATATAATCATTTTTTAATCTCAGAAACTTAAATAGGAACAAAGGCCTTACAATTGCTGTGCGAACAGAAAAGACAATAAATAAATGGCAACGTTTGGGATGGAATGTCTAAACTCCCATCCCTTTCTTTAAGGAGTAACACTGTCTAGGTTCTGGAATTCTTCCCTTTAGGATAGAAGTATTAGAGCAGATATGGGACTAATGTTTTCCCTGAGAACTAAGCAATGACTAAGCATGCCAACCATGACTGCCTCAGTCTGACTAGAACTCAAACCTCTTATTATGCTTCTCCCCACTGAACCCCCTAAAGCTTCTCACTGACCTCAGCTTCTGTCTGTTGCGTAATGGCCGTGTCTTGCAATTCTCTCATCCAAAGCTGCTGTATCACATTAGAGGTTGACCTCTCTTTGGTTTTTAGCCTCCAAAGTCCCAGTCATAGATAAGGGGATATAACTATGTTTGCCTGAATTGCTTCATGTTACTTAGACAATATTAATAATCAATATTAGTCTTTGGATGCAACATGCCCATCAATAAAAGCTATCCTGGAGTACTCTGAGTACACTAACAAATAAAACATTCTCACTCTCTGAACACTGGAACTGTTTGTGTTTTTACTGAGAAAAAAGAGAACTGTAGTAACATGTTGGAGGAAAATCACTGATACATAGGCTATCACTTGTTTTACCCTTTTCAACTCAATCCCCTAGGTTAGGTAATAAGTGACAGAACTTCAAAGAAAACCACATTCACAATATCTACGAAATAGTCTCAAGTGGTCAAGTTGAACAGAAAGTCAACTGTGAAGGATTTTAGAGATTATGTAATTCAACCCCCTTATTTTACAGGTGAGGAAGCAGTGTCCCAGAAGATGAAGTAAATTGTGCAAGGCCAAAATGGATTATTAGAAGCAAAATGAAATGTGATTTAATTATCTGGCTTCTAATCTAATCCTATTCCTAAACTGCATAATGAATCATCAGTAGAGTTTGATGACTATTAGTGGGCATTTTAAACTTGGAAAAGTATGATTTTTTGGAGTAATAACGTTGTACTGAATGGGTGCAATAATTGATGCTATATCACATAATGTGCATTTTTTCAAATATAAAATATCATAGGTGTCGTTGGACATTTATTTTGTAAATTTGTACAGGTTTAGACAATCATCCCTCAGTATCCACAGGGGATTGGTTCCAGGAACCACAAGGATATCAAAATCTGAGATGCTCAAGACCCTTATATATAATAGTGTAGCATTTACATATAACCTATGCACATCTTCTTGTATACTTTAAATAATCTCTAGATTATTTATAATACTTAATACAGTGGAACAGGATAGAAAGCCCAGAAATAAATCCACACACCTATAGTCAATTAATCTATGACAAAGATGGCAAGAATACACAATGGAGAAAAGACAGTCTCCTCAAAAAGTTGTGCTGGGAAAACTGGACAGCTACATGTAAAAGAATGAAATTAGAACACTCCCTAACACCATACACAAAAATAAACTCAAGATGGATTAAAGACCTAAATGTAAGGCCAGACACTATCAAACTCTTAGAGGAAAACACAGGCAGAACACTCTTCCACGTAAATCACAATAACATCTTTTTTGACTCACCTCCTAGAGTAATGAAAAGTAAAACAAAAATAAACAAATGGGACCTAATTAAACTTAAAAGCTTTTGCACAGTAAAGGAAACCATAAAGAAAACGAAAAGACAACGCACAGAATGGGAGAAAATATTTGCAAACAATGCGACTGACAAGGGATTAATCCCCAAAATACACAAACAGCTCATGCAGCTCAATATCAAAAAAGAAAACAACCCAATCAAAAAAATGGGCAGAAGATCTAAACAGACAATTCTCCAAAGAAGACATATAGATGGCCAAAAAGTACATGAAAAGATGCTAAACATCACTAATTATTAGAGAAATGCAAATCAAAACTACAATGAGGTATCACCTCATACCAGTCAGAATGGACATCATCAAAAAGTCTACAAACAGTAAATGCTGGAGAGGGTGTGGAGAAAAGGTAACCCTCCTACACTGTTCGTGAGAATGTAAATTGGTACAGCCACTATGGAAAATAGTATTGAGGTTCCTTAAACAACTAAAAATACAACTACCATATGATCCAGCATTCCCACATCTGGGCATATATCTGGAGAAAACCATACTTGAAAAAGATACATGCACCCCAATGTTCACTGCAGCACTATTTACAATAGCCAAGACGTGGAAGCGACCTAAATGTCCATCAACAAATAAATGGACAAAGACGATGTGGTACATATGTACAATGGAATATTACTCAGCCATAAAAAAGAATGGAATAATGCCATTTGCAGCAACATGGATGGACCTAGAGATTATCATACTAAGTGAAGTAAGACAGAGAAAGAAAAATATATGATATCATTTATATGTGGAATCTAAAAAAATAATACAAATGAACTTATTTACAAAACAGAAACAGACTGGCAGACTTCAAAAACAAACTTATGGTTACCAAAGGGGAAAGGTAGCGGGGAGGGATAAATTAGGAGGTTGGGATTAACAAATACACTACTACTATATAAAATAGATAATCAACAAGGACCTAGTGTATAGCACAGGGAACTCTACTCAATACTCTGTAATAACGTATAGGAAAGCCATCTGAAAAAGAATACATATGTGTATATGTATAAGTAAATCACTTTGCTGTACATCTGAAACACAACATCGTAAATCAAGTATACTCTAAAATAAAAATTTTAAAAATCCTAATACAATGTAAATGCCATATAAATAGTTGCCCAAGCAAGGTAAATTCAAGTTTTGCCTTTTGGAACTTTCTGGAATTATTTTCCGAATATTTTTGATCCACAGTTGGTTAAATCCATGGATGTGGAATCTGCAGATTCGAAAGGCTGACTGTAATTTCATGTCTCGTATAAGACTTTGGCACCATCTATTCCATATATGTGCAGTTCTTAACATGAAAATCACAATCTCATTTTGCTACATTTGAACTTAAAATTTTACATTAACATATGAGTATATTTTTTCCATTTTGCAAAAACTGAAATTGAGTACCACAAAGGTTAAGAAATTGGATCTAGGAACCATATTTCACACTTTTCCTTCTGGCTTGATAATCAGGTGTAAGTTATATTAGTACTATAAAGTGGCATAAAGAATAATAAAAAAAAAACTTTGGCAGGCCAAAATATCTTTTCAGCTCTTCTTCATTTTTTCTGTATGTCCACTTTTCCCTCTCAGGTTATTGAGAAATGGGAACAGTCATGGGAGAGAGACCTCAGGTTGTTTCAGCAACCACTGGTGTTTCTTGGTTGTCTCACTAAGAAATCAGTTTTTCAAGGACGATTTACTGTTAATTGAAAATATTCTTTGCTGTTATAACGTTTGACAATTCCTTTTTTTTGTTTTTTGTTTTTTTAACCAGGAAGGATATACGTTGGTTATCTGGAGAACATTAAATGGGTAACTCTAACCTAATGGATGACATCTACAGTTGTCAATACTTTAGACATCTGTCAAGACTCTTTCACTAAAATTATAGGCTCTTCTTTTTGAATAATATTATGTTACATGAAATTTCTTTATAATTTTGAGAAACTCTGGTCTTTTCAAACAAAAAAACTGATGAAGATTAGAAATACTGTAGGCTAAATCTTGAATGCAAGATAAGTAAACATCATGTGTAATTTCTGAGGCTACTTGACTACCTAATAGCTATTTATGAGCAATGACTGAATGTAACGTCCGATCAAAAGTGATTTTATCATGATTTAAGTTTGAAGCTATACATGATAACCAAATAAAAAAAGGGAAATACTACAGAACATAAAATTTTGTGTATTCATTGGATTAAAAGCTAAGAATTTAATGTATGACAAAGATGTGACCTTTATATTCTATGTGAAATGCTTACTGCTTTGAAGAATCAAAGGTCTATTTTTTTTTTACTATTAAACTTTTAAAATAACTAATATTAAAATAATTACTAATATTTATTTTTATGTTAATAAGTGGTCAAATTAGATGAGAGGAAATATTCTATTCTTGATATAATAATATTCCACATTATACTTTTATTCTAATTTTCATATATTTGCCATGATATAGGTATGATATCTATCCCCATTACTTCGTCTCTTCATGAGACAGCAGTATAATTTGTTTCTAGACTTGATGCAAATTGATATTTTCACTGATAGCTTACATGATTAAAGGTAGAACATAACTTTCTCATAAAACCAAATTGTGTATGATGGCTGCAGTCTTGTAAAGCATAAAGATTTGGGAATAACACTGACAATAGGAGAAATAAGGAAATAGTCAAAATTATATTTGGTAGAAATGTGGTAATTATTTATCCATTAAAGAGCCACCTCAAGGAGGAGTCAAGATGGCAGAATAGGAGGACGCAGGATTTGTCACTCCTCACAAGTTCATCAAAAACACATCTACAAATGGAACAATACCCACAGAGCACCTGCTGAACATTAGCGGTAGACTTCGGACAGCTAAAAGAATGAAAGAAAGAAGAAAAAGGAAAAAAAGAAAAGAGGAATCAAAAAAGAGACCAGCAACCCTGGTGGGAAGCTGAAGGTGAGGAGAGATCCCCACATTAAGAAAGATTCCCTCATGGAGGGGAAATCAGCTGGGACAGAAATCAGCTGGACTTCGGGGGAACAAAGGAGAACGCAGAAGACGGTCTGTGGAAGGCAGGAGAAAGTAAGAACTGCACGCATGATCTACACCACAGCTCTGTGCATTCCAGCCTGAATCGTGTGTCACCTGCTGTGAAGGGGAGCTGGGTGCTAGAAAGAAGGACTTGGAGTGAAGACCCAGGGAGACAACAGCTCTTGGCTGTGAAAAGACAGCCTGAAGAGACAGGAGCAAGGGGTGCCACAACTGGGAAACTCTGTGGAAAAATCCTGAGACAACATAGCAAGGCGTCATTGTCGAGCAGTGTGCAAGGGGCGGAGCCGCCATTATAATCCCCTTCCCCACCCACCGACTTCTGCAGGCACTAGGAGGGGCTCCCACCTGAGTGGGCCTACCTGCCCCTTGGGCCAGAGTCTCCTCCGCCTGCCCAGGCTCCGGAGGCCTGAGTGCCACCCACCCCAAAACCCTCCTTGGGAATCAGCCTTGGGCATCCCTGCCTGGGACGAGAGTCCGTCGAAGCTGACAGGGTTGGAGGGCTAAAGCGTGGGGTTGGCAGAACAGACCCGGCTGGGGAGAGAAACACAGTTGGCTATGTGGATACAGTAGAAGGGACGGGAGTGAGGGCACGTGTGGCCAGGAATGCTCCTAGAGGAAGCGTGGTCTGCCTGGAAAGTGAGGTGCCATTGTTGAGAGGAGTGCAAAGAGGCAGGGCTGACAAAACTCCCATATGCCAGCTCCTGCCACTGCAGGTACTGGGAGTACCCAAGTGAGCTCCAAGCAGCTGCTGCTTTCACTCCCTCTCACCTGGGAAAGGATCAGACGGTTGAGGGTGGCATATACACAGTGGTGGGGTTAAAACCAAAACTGAGCCCAAGGGGTGATGCAACTAAGGAAGAGAAATGCAAATCTTTCCATGCAGCAGCACAAGCTGTGAATCAAATCCCCAAGATTGGCTGGGTAAATCCTGTGTTTGTGGAATACCTGAATAGACAATGAGTGTTTCAACGTCTGAGACCAGTCTAGCCTTCACAGCACTGGACTTTGTGAGCAAATACACACAGTAATCAGGACAGATCAGAGTCTGAGCCAGTCCCACAGTGTCCACAGCAGGTCCAGAGACCTACCTAGAGGTATTGGAAGGCCTCCTGGGGAGGCGGTCCCAGGAAAATATTCTTATTACTATTATTCTTTGTTGGTTTGTTTTGTTTTCTTCAGTTGTTGGTATTGTTGCTTTTATCTTTTATTTTCTACTTTAAAAAAATTTTTTTATCTTATGTAATTTTCTTAATATACATAAAGCTTTTTAAAAAATATGTTTCCCTTACTTTTTTGTTGCTTAGTGGCTTTTTTGTTTTTCATATTATATGTATATATATATATATATATTTTTTTTTTTCAATTGTTTTTGGTGTATATTCCATGTTTTATTTGCTTTTTTGTTGTTGTTGTGGATATTGTTTGCTTGCCCCTGTTTCTGTTTTATTTTTCATTCTTTGTTTTCATTAGTTTAGTCCTTATTGACTGTTCTCATATCAGAATTCTCTTGTTCGGTTGTCTGTTCCCTTGGGTTTTTTTTCTTTTCTCTCTGTGTGTGTGTGTGTGTGTGTGTGTGTGTGTGCATGTGTGTTGTGTTGCTGTTGCTGCTGTTTGTTTGCTGCTGTTTTTGCTATTTGCCCTGAGCTTTGTCTGTCTGTTTTTTGTTGTTGTTGTTGGGGTTTTTTTGTTTTGTTTTTCTTTTTCCTTTTCTTTTCTCTATTTTTTATCAGGCTTCACTGTGCAGCCTGTGGGCTCTTGGTTCCTGGACCAGGGGTCGGGCCTGGGCCTCTGGGGTAGGAACAGAGAGTCCAGGATACTGGAACATCGAGAATTCCCAGACCCAGAAAATATTAATCGACATGTGCATTCCTGAAGGTATCCATATCAACACCAAGACCCATCCCCACACAACTGCCTGCAGGCTCTAGTGCTAAACACCTCATGCCAAACGACCAGCAAGGCAGGAACACAGCCCCACCCATCAGTAGACAGACTGCCTAAAGTCGTACTAAGCTCACAGACTCCCCAAAACACACTACCTGATGCAGCCCTGCCCATGAGAGGGAAAAGACTCAACTCCACCCAACAGAGCACAGGCACCAAGCCCTCCCACCAGGAAGCCTGCACAAGCCCCTGAACCAAACTCACAGAAGGGGGCAGACAACAGAAACAAGAGGAACGATGACCCTGCAGCCTGCAGAAAGGAGACCATAAACACAGTAGGTTAGACAAAATGAAATGACAGAGAAATATACTGCAGACAAAGGAGCAAGGTAAATCCCACAAAACCAAATAAATGAATAGGAAATGGGCAAGCTATCTGAAAAAGAATTCAGAGTAATGATAATAAAGAGGAACCAAGATCTAGGAAATAAAATGGAGAAAATACAAGAAACGTTTAACAAGGACCTAGAAGAACTAAAGAACAAACAATCAGTGATGAACAACACAATAACAAATGAAAAATACACAAGAAGGAATCAACAGCAGAATAATTGAGGCAGAAGAACAAGTAAGTGAGCTGGAAGACAGAATGGTGGAAATAACTGCTGAGGAACACAATAAAGAAAAAAGAATGAAAAGAATTGAGGACAGTCTCAGAGGCCTCTGGGACAACATCAAACACACCAATATTCGAATTGTAGTGGCCTTAGAAGAAGAGAAAGGGAAAGGGCCTGAGAAAATATTTGAAGAGATTAGAGTCGAAAACTTCCCTAACATGGGGAAAAAAATAGTTGATCATGTCCAGGAAGTGCAGACAGTTCCATACAGGATAAACCCAAGGAAAAACATGCCAAGACACATAATAATCAAACTAATAAAAAATAAATAAAAAGAAAAAATATCAAAAGCAGCAAGGGAAAAGCAACAAATAACCTAGAAGGGAATCCCCATAAGGTTAACAGCTGACTTTTCAGCAGAAACTCTGCAGGCCAGAAGGGAAGGGCAGGACATATTTACAGTGATGGAAGGGAAAAACCTACAACCAAGATTAGTCTACCCAGTGAGGATCTCATTCAGAATTGACAGAGAAATCAAAAGCTTTTCAGACAAGCAAAAGCTAAGAGAATTCAGCACCACCAAACCAACTTTACAGCAAATGCTAAAGAAACTTCTCTAGGCGGGAAACACAAGAGAAGAAAAAGACCCACAAAAACAAACCCAAAACAATTAAGAAAATGGTAATAGGAACATACATATTGATAAGAACCTTGAATGTAAATGGATTAAATGCCCCAACCAAAAGACACAGACTAGCTGAATGGATACAAAAACAAGACCCATGTACATGCTGTCTACAAGAGGCCCACTTCAGACCTATTAATCATTTCAATAGACGCAGAAAAAGCTTTTGATAAAATCTGACACCCATTTATGATAAAAACTCTCCAGAAAGTGGGCATAGAGGGAACCTACCTCAACATAATAAAGCCCATATATGACAAACTCACAGCAAACATTACTCTCAATGGTGAAAAACTGAAAGAATTTCTTCTAAGGTTAGGAACAAGACAAGGGTGCCCACTCTCACCACTATTATTCAACATAGTTTTGGAAGTCCTAGCCACAGCAATCAGAGAAGAAAAAGAAATAAAAGGAATCCAAATTGGAAAAGAAGAAGTAAAACTGTCATTGTTTGCAGATGACATGATACTATATATAGAAAATCCTAAAGATGCTACCAGAAAACTACTAGAGCTAATCAATGAATTTTGTAAAGCTGCAGGATACAAAATTAATACACACAAATTTCTTGCATTCCTATATACCAACAATGAAAGGTCAGAAAGAGAAATTAAGGGAACAATCCCATTTACCATCACAACAAAAAGAATAAAATACCTAGGAATAAGCCTACCTAAGGAGGCAAAAGACCTGTATGCAGAAAACTATAAAAAACTCTTGAAAGAAATCAAAGATGACACACACAGATGGAGAAATATACCATGTTCTTGGATTGGAAGAATCAACATTGTGAAAATGACTATACTACCCAAAGCAATCTACAGATTCAATGCAATCCCTAACAAGTTACTAATGGCATTTTGTACAGAACTAGAACAAAAATGTTCACAATTTGTATGGAGACAGAAAAGACCCCGCATAGCCAAAACAATCTTGAGAAAGAAAAATGGAGCTGGAGGAATCAGGCTCCCTGACTTCAGACTACACTACAAAGCTACAATAATCAAGGCAGTATGGTACTGGCAGAAATACAGAAATACATATCATTGGAACAGGATAGAAAGCCCAGAGATAAACCCATGCACCTGTGGTCACCTAATCTAAGACAAAGAAGGCAAAAATATACAATGGAGAAAAGACAGCCTCTTCAATAAGTGGTGCTGGGAAAACTGGACAGCTACATGTAAAAGAACGAAATCAGAACACTACCTAACACCATACACAAAAATAAACTCAAAATGGATTAAAGACCTAAATGTAAGGCCAGACACTATCAAACTCTTAGAGGAAAACATAGGCAGAACACTCTTCGACATAAATCACAATAACATCTTTTTTGACTCACCTCCTAGAGTAATGAAAATTAAAACAAAAATAAACAAATGGGACCTAATGAAACTTAAAAGCTTTTGCACAGCAAAGGAAACCATAAACAAGATGAAAAGACAAACCTCAGAATGGGAGAAAATATTTGCAAACGAAGCAACTGACAAAGGATTAATCTCCAAAATATACAAGCAGCTCATGGAGCTCAATATCAAAAAAACAAACAACCCAATCAAAAAATGGGCAGAAGATCTAAATAGACATTTCTCCAAAGAAGACATACAGATAGCCAACAAACACATGAAAAAATGTTCAACATCACTAATTATTAGAGAAATGCAAATCAAAACTACAATGAGGTATCACCTCACACTGGTCAGAATGGCCATCATCAAAAAATCTAGAAACAATAAATGCTGGAGAGGGTGTGGAGAAAACGGAACCCTCATACACTGTTGGTGGGAATGTAAATTGATACAGCCACTATGGAAAACAGTATGGAGGTTCCTCAAAAAACTAAAAATAGAACTACCATATGACCCAACAATCCCACTACTGGGCATATACCCAGAGAAAACCATATTCAAAAAAACACATGAACCCCAATGTTCACAGGAGCACTATTTACAATAGCCAGGACATGGAAGCAACCTACATGTCCATCAACAGAGGAATGGATAAAGAAGATGTGGTATATATATACAATGGAATATTACTCAGCCATGAAAAGGAACGAAATTGTTTCATTTGTAGAGACGTGGATGGACTTAGAGAGTGTCACACAGAGTGAAGTAAGTCAGACAGAGAAAAGCAAATATATAATAATGCATATATGTGGAATCTAGAAAAATGGTATAGATGATCTTATTTGCAAAGCAGAAATAGAGATACAGACTTGGAGAACAAATGTATGGTTACCAAGGGGGAAAGGGGTGGGGTAGAAGGAATTGGGAGACTGGAAATGACAAATATACATTATTGATACTATGTATAAAGTAGACAACTGATGGGAACATACTGTATAGCACAGGGAACTCTACCTAATGCACTGTGGTAACCTAAATGGGAGGGAAGTCCAAAAGGGAGGGGATATCTGTATGTGTGTGGCTGATACATTTTATTGTGCAGTGGAGGCTAACACAACATTGTAAAGCAACCATACTCCAATAAAAGTTAATGTTAAAAAAAAAAGAGCCACCTGAGTTAATGCTAACAATTTTGCATTAATTTTTTGCTGTACAGTTTTGATGAGTTGGAAGACTCCAGTAGCCATTTCCAGTTCCTTAAAAAGTTTAAAGAATTGTCTTTTATAATCTGCTCAACTAATTACTGAGAAAATTTACAGACATATTACAATCAGTTTCACTTAAAAATTTCAGTTTTCAAATGAAAGGCTGATTGAAATAATTGACATTAAGTGCTGTGTTGAGTAGCAAACCACTGACTTCTTAATTGACATTGAACAGGAAAAGTTTGTGAAGTGATATTAAATTAACATTTACATTAAATTAATAAAAATAGTTTGGAGGATGAGAAAAGAACTTTCCCATTAGTGGGAATTTCCATTAATAGAGTTGATATTAAATGAACTTGATAATAGTAGGCAGGGGGAAGAGATGTCTGGCTGCCTAGAAATGAGAGAAAAATCAATGAGCAGAGAAGAAACTGCTGGGAACAGCATCAACTCCAAGACAAGTGAAATGATTTTCTTTAGGAAGGTGGTTAAAGAACTAGCATGCACTGTTTAGCAAAGAAATAAAAACCAATCTATTCAATAGTCCACAGACAATATTTTATAAACCACAACTTTCAAATGCTGATTATCATCATGTTTTTCAAAAAACTAGTTTATAGCACAGTTTTTTTTTTTTTTAAGAGGAAATGGGAATAGGATAGAACCATCTTAATGACTAGTCAGTCTTGTGATATTTGTTCCTCAGGTTTTCTTTATGAGTAGCAGGCTGAACTATAAAGTCTCAGATGTTTACTAACTATGGTATTTAATTACTGAACCAAGTATTCCATCAGTGTACTTAGGTGGTATTACCTCAGTGAAGAGAAAAAAGTAGGGAGAACTGTGTTTAACCAGTGATCATCCAAATGCTTGCTGTTGCCTTGCTATGAAGAGCATGTCCAGATGTTTTGCAGATCTAATACAATTATGCTTTAAATTGCTATTAACAGCATTAGGACTATCATATGATAGAAATGATAAATAGATCATCCCAATGAGTGATAGTTTTAGCACACTGCTCATTTCCAAAAACAGAACCTTCAAAATACCAGATATTCATTTTGATAGGACTCAGCTAATCAGATATATCACCCTTAATTTTACTTCTGGAGCTAACGACACAAACAATCCTGGACAGGAGAAAACTTTTTTTGTGGTGTTGGTGAAGTCATCAACACCCATTTCCTGGGACGGTGGTATGGGTGGAGTAAGCTGGGGCATGCAGCATCTAGTCACTTGTGTTGGTGGCCCAAGTTCTAGAGAAGGGTGGCCAGTGGTGGTGCTCACGATGTTCTTGTTGCACTGGGCCAATGGCATGTTAGGGCTGTGGCTCTGGCTCTGTGGCTTCCCTCTGTTCTGGGCCAGGTTTTCTAGTACTCCCAGCAAGCCTATGACCTATCTATTAAAGTTGCAATTGTTTCCTTTTCTCTTGAATGAGCCTGAATTAGTCTCTGTTGGTTGCAAATAAGAACCTTACTGATACAAGTAACTTGCATTTAATTATATGGGACTACAATACGTGGTGGGAATTTAATAAATATTTGTTGGGTGAATCAAAAATGTGAATAAGACTCTTGATTCTCAAATATAAATTCACCTTATCTTGACACCAGTGTCACTGCTAATAAATGTCTTTTAATGTCTTGAAATACCTTGACCAATGACAGGCAGCTTTTTGAGTGTTCTCAGTGAGAATGGCATGGAAAGCTGTAGTAACTCTCCTATGAGGAGTGGTCCCTTTGGAACTCTTCTGATCTGCATGCAGGGTCACGTGTGCAAAAGCAAATTTGGGAGTGATAAGAATGTTACCCCTCATGGAGTAATACATTTTTAAAAGTGATTTTAGTACCTCTACTTTAAAAAAATGCCTAACCTACTAGACTTAATGTTTACTTTATCAAAAACATATACAATAAAGTGGAAATTATCTATTAGCAATGAGATGCATATAAAAGAGTATCATTTGTCCTTTTTCTCATGGTTTGCATTGACACAAGAAACCTGCCACTAAAATTACCATCTCATATTATGTACTATTATATTTTCTGCCTCAAGTACAATTTTTCCCAGCCTGGCCATTTCATCCTCTTTATCTACTTTCTATTATTAAAACAAAAATGAAACACTCTAATTTTTATAGCTGTTCCTGTTACTTTTAGTTACTAAATGGAAAGGACCTTGTTTTCTGAGTTTTGTGCAATTTTTCCTCACAGTGCATGCAATGACTCTATCACATATGCTAATAACCTCTATTAGAACACATTTGCTCATTACTGATGAATCTCTTTTCTTTTGAAGAAATACCATTTCATTATGCCATCAAGTAAACAATCTGAAAACTGGATGGGACAGACTGTCATCAAAGAATTTAGAATAAACTTTCGAAGCTAGTAGCTGAGGATACAATAATTAGAATAAGTCCAATTACTGCTGTAGATTGTAACTACAGGTTTCAAAAAGGAGAAGTCAAGGAATATTAGAGCAATCAGGAGTCAACCACAACAGAGTGGGAACTACAGTATATGAAGTCCCTTAACAGGTGGAGGCTGGGTGATGGAGGTGGGGCAGTGGGCTGTGGGGCTGGAGGAGGCGGGAGGATGCTGGGAAGTAAGAATGTCTGGTTCATCAAAATTTCAATGTAAGTAATATTTCTCTTGTACTTCTCCCCATATTGGGTAAAAGGAACGTTTTGACTGGGCTGGTTTCTCCAACTGTAAAATTAGGACAAAAAGTCATTGGGATTTCAGATTTCGTCTAGCTCTAATTCATTTGCTATACAGAGGGTCATGGAAATTGGACATTTTTAAAAAATGTTCGCTCAGTTCAGCATAGTATTACTTATCCATAGCTTAATTTTATAGAAGAAAACGGAACTGAAGAAAGTATCTGAAATTCCAGGAGGCAATGCAGATCCTCCAGGTGTCCATGATTAGAATGAACTCAATACAGGGCTCTGGGATGGTAAATGTCAAATAAATAGAGTTGCAATTGTGAGTTGGTTTGATTAGACACCTAGGGGGTTCTTTTCCAGCCACTTCCCACTGGAAAGGTCAGCTAATCACAGTAATTAGGAATTCTTTTGTATTAGCCTTGTTCAGCTTGGAAAGACCAGTAATTAGTTACAACTTCAAAGGTACAGTTTCTTCACAGAGACTATCAATCTTAACCAGGGATTATTACTAAATAAAAAAAAATTTCAAGTTTTAAGTCTTAAGCATGTTTATCTTCACTTGATCCATGGAGAGTGATTTTACAATAATGTTTTTGATATTCACTGTTAACAAAAAGAAAGACCCTGAAAACTGGACAATCTATGATGGATTAATCATGTTAAATACATGAACATTCAGATTACAATACTTGGGAAAGCTCAAGCATTTCAGATGCTGTTCTGCAAAATGTACAGTGAATCCTACATCAACATGAGTCTAAATGATAGTAATTCTTTGATGAAAGCAATTTTCTGCTGAGTTTATATGTATATGTGTGTCTGTTTAGTAAAAACATAAATTGCAAGATTTTTTTTGCAGAAAAAAACGGTGTTGGGAAATGTGAATCATTAAATATTGAGGATGGATAAACAGGGCAATGGAGTCTTGAGGAACTCCTGACAGGAAAACTCAGGGCCTCTTCTTCTGCTCTCCCCTTATTCGGAATATTCACGTTATCCTCTCTCTACTTCTGTTTACCTGCTTTGTTTTATCACCATGTGACATACTATTATGTTTTCCTTAGTTAATATGTCTCCCAAATAGAACTCAGAGGTGTTTGTTTTGTTCACTGTTTAATGCCCAATCCTAGAAGGGGCTTGGCACACAGTAGGAGCTCAAGAAATATTTATTGAATGAGAGAGGAGGAAGCAGCTGTTAATTTTCCCTTCAAGAGCTGACTTAAAGAATACTCAAGTCTCTATTTTATTTACATATATAGGAAGTGGAAGTATGAATGTATAGACAGAGTTTTTGACAGTATTCACCTATAGCCACTGGAACCAGGGGAAGTTGATGGGCTTGCCAAGGTAGCAGAAGGTGTTTGAATTATGAACTGAGAGCAGAAATAGCAGGCCATATGATCCAGCAATCCCATTCCTGGGCATATATCTGGAAAAAACTATAATTCAAAAAGATACATTCACCCCTATGTTCATAGCAGCACTATTCACAATAGCCAGGATATGGAAACAGCTTAAATGTCCACCGACAGATGAATGGATAAAGAAGATGTGGTAAATATACACAATGGAATAATACTCAGCCATAAAAAGAATGAAATAATGCCATCTGCAGCAACATGGATGCAACTAGAGATTATCATACTAAGTGAAGTAACTCAGAAATAGAAAGACAAATACCATATGATATCACTTATATGTGGAATCTAAAATATGGCACCAAAGAACTTATCTACAAAACAGAAACAGACTCACAGACAGAGAGAACAGATTTGTGGTTGCCAAAGGGGAAGGTGGGGCAGATGGGCTCTGGGGTTAGCAGATGCAAACTATTACACATAGAATGGATGGACACCAAGGTCCTACTGTACAGCACAGGGAACTATATTCAATGTCCTGGGATAAACCATAATGGAAAAGAATATAAAAAAGAATGTGTATGTGTGTATAACTGAATCACTTTGCTGTACAGCTGAAATTAACAGATCATTGTAAATCAACTATACTTTAAAAAAAAAATTAAAAAAATAGAAATAGCTGGTCACTGTCTAGGAGTATTGAGGACTACCAAAGGCTGACAGAGGGGAGCAGAAATCCACCTCCACCCCCTCCATCTTCTCCTGGCCTCCATGAGCGTTAATCTAGGAAAGAGCTCTTTTCTGCTTAGGTTTTTGCCTCACTCTCTCTAGACTTGATTCCTTTGCTTCTCTAATCCATATGACAGGTACTATGCCACTAATATATTCTAGTCTTGCCACCTAAAAATAGATTTGACTGTTTTGTTTTTTATTCCAATTCCAATATTATTCTGGAAGCACTCTGATTGGCTCAAATTGGACTAGTTGGCTACCTTGGAAGAGTAATCTCATTTGATGGATAGAGTCACACTGTATTAACATCAGGATGATCAAGTAATTTATCATCGAAATTGAGTGTTAAAATAATTATCTAGTTTTTGAAATATTATTTACTGACCCACAAATTGGTTTTATTGTAATGGCATGCCCTTAAAAATAATCTTATTCCAAACTATCTAAAAAATAAATATTCTTTCCAAAAGAATGAAATGACTTATATGTCTACAATAAAGCAAAAAGGAAAATTAAATTTTATATCAATTATTTGAACACTAAAAAATGACCATGTGGCTTTAGGATCCAGTAATTGTAGGCACTTAGTAAATAATTGCTGGATAAAGGGATGAAGAGGACTTGAATTTCAGTGAGCTTTTATTGCTTTGAGCTGCTAACTGGAGAAATTCAACAATTGTTATCAAATCCTCCATTTGAATAAGTCTGGATTCCAGCACCTACTCAGTTGTAAAGTCTACCCTGAGAATTTGTCAACATTTCAGAAATCATTGGAAGAGAGATAACACTTTTTTGAAACATTCCCTATAACCAACTATGTGAGGCAGGGCTTCTTGATACCACAGCTAAATGTTTCTCTTGTCTTCAAGTGCTTTCCCCTAGATCTTCCATCCTGCAAACCACTGGATAACTAACCCTCCTAAAAAGTCCATCACTACCACATTCCCCACTTATGAATTTTGTTTTGCTCTAAAGCGTCTCCCATTGGAATCAATCATCTTCTTTACTGATGATCTCAAATTATGCAAATATAGAGGGCCACCTGTACTATGCCATTTAATAAAGAAATGTGACCACTGACAACAAAATCCAATATATGACCCTAGACAGTGAATCCTGTAGGAAAATGCTCTAAAAACCATTATTAGATCAACTGACAAAGCTAGAACATGACAGTAGATTCAAGTATTGTACCAATATAAATTTATAAAATTAATAAATACTGAGGTTATGCAAGATAATATCCTTAATCTTAGGAAATATTACACTGTAATATTTAGGGTAAAGGGCCATAATATGGGTAGCTTACCCACAAATCAAAAAGTAAAAATAAAAAGAGAGAAAGACTGAGAAAGGGGAGTGAAAGAGAATAATAAAGCCAGTTGGGCAAAATATTAACAATAATTTGGGGAAAGGGTATATGGGTATTCCTTGTAACAATTTTATTTTAATAGCTTTTTGTAAGTTTGAAATTATTTCCGAATTAGAAGTTTAAAAAATATTTTACTACAATAAAGCTACTCTGAAACATAATTATAGCATTTTAAATTTAGATCTTCTATACTGCTTGAGCTATCATCATTAGTTTCCAGTTTCTCTTTTGCTTTCCTAGAGATAATTTTCAATTTTGATCATCTTTCTGATTTAGTCATGTGCTAAATATTGAGAAATCTATTCACTGCCTGTGTCTCTCACATGCTGTTGGATGTGGCCACAGCAGAAGTTAAAGTATAAAGTGGAGGTCACCAAACCCATCTTGGCTTATTTCAATGCAGCTCTTCATAATGATACCTCATTAACAAGTGGGAAATCCTGGACGAACACTACACCTAATGACACGACTATTATAAATAAGGACTGTCTCAAATAAACTGAATGTAGGGATACTATAACAGGAAGGCTCCTGTGAAAGCCGTGTGGATAGAACTACAGGGAAATGATTCCCAGAACAGGGATGATGGTAAAACAATCCCAAATATTTCACTACAGATGATGAAGGTAGGGAAGGCATTAAAGGTCAAAACATCAATGTTAAGTACTCCCACTCCAGAAAATAGTTTCAAAATAGAGTTATGCTATTTAGACAGTTGAGGGTCAGTAGAGACTAATATTTGAAACATCTGCTGGCAGTTCATATGCATTCTTTTCAGAAGTAGTAGAAATATTATGTTACACTGTCAGAAACAGATGAAAGATGACAAGTTATAGTTTGTTGTTACCGCTGGTGTAATTCCTTCATATTTCTATCTCAGTGACATTCAGTTTCATTTCTTTTTTTCTTGTGAAGTTGTAGAAGCTAAATAAGCTGTCAGGTGTCAAATGTAGAAAAGTATTTCTTCTTCTGGAGAGATGAAAGATTACTTAGAATACACCCTCAATTATACATTGTAAAATTGTAGGGATTTGCCCTCAATTATGCAATGGTTAAAGCAGAGCCTTACATAAAGTTCATTCCCAGTCAAGGAAAAGAATTTTAGGATAGCTGTATCCCAGTAGTAACAGTCTTTTTGTCTAGAATGATGTCACCTGCCTAATTAATAGGTAATTGTGAAACATCAGAAAGGTTGTCTATTTGTATTTTGTAGTCCCAGGATGAATAGTATCAGTGCCTTCCCCACTCCACTGCCTGGCCCTTTCCTCTTTTGTTAATTTCAATCACTTTTAGTGCTTTCTCTGTGCCAGACACTGCAGTAAGTGTTTTACATATGTTTCTCATTTTATCATCCTTTTCCAAAACTGAGAGGTAGGTATCACTCTCATTTAATAGATGAGAAAAATGACACTGAATTGTGCAACATTTACTTACTTCAAAGTCAATGAGAACAAAGTGTTGGCAGAACCAAGAATTGATTTACAGGTCTGACTCCATAAGTCCTAGGCTCAAAAACCACAGTAATATTCTGCCTTCCAATAGCTCATGACCTTTATTCCTAGATCAGTAATTTCCCTTTTAAAAATGCATTTAAGGGGCTGCATTTTCCCTTTGCCAATGTCAGGAATACATTTTGACTCCCCTACAGGTGTCTTTCAGGAGTGTGTATCTATACGGATTTCAGCAAGTCAGCCTGTTCTCCCAATGTGAATAATAATTAGGAGCCGTACTTCACTAAAAATGGGTTTATTTCTAATGCATTCTACTCTTGAAGAATTCTAAATTTACGAATGGTTTTATAACATATTAAGTTCAAAACTGTCTCTGTAACTAATTTCTAAACATCTGTCCATATCTATCTTTGGGAAATTAACAGAAAAAGTCTAATTCTTCTTCCATTTGATAAACTATCAAACATCTTAAAGAAATTTACATTTTGTGCTAATTTTTTTCTTTTCTACAAAAAAATTCTCAGACCATTGGTTGCCTATCTGGCTCTATTGAAGAAATCTCATTTTTTTTTTCCCCCCAGAAAGGTAGAGATTAAGAAAACAATTTTAAATTCCCATTTTCTGAGATCAACTTGGGTTTTTCTTTTAATTTTAACTCCAGGAATTTCTTTCAGGGATTTCACCTCAGGTTGACCCCAGATCCTTAAACAATTTTACTGGCTCTTCTCTCCCTTCTCATGAGGTAGAACATTACTGGCAGACCAAGTGTACATTTAGATATTAGTTTGCTACCTTGGTCCTTTGTCCACAGTGGGTATTACATCACCGTTGTTGAGTGGATAATTCCCGAGCTGCTGGGCTTCCATCAGTCCTCTAGCTTGAGCGATATCACTTTACAGGGTTCTTTCTACATGTATTTCTCCTTTATTTCTTGCAATAATCCTCTGAAAGGGATGTTACTGCTTCCATTAAATAAATGTGCTTCCCATTCTTTCTTTCATTCTAAACTGAAGTTTAAAGCAATTAAGTAATTGCCCAACACCATGTAAGCCAATATTCAATATCAGCTCTTTGGATTCTGAAACTTCTTCCCTTTCCACTAGTTGTGCTTTTAAACTCCTTGAATCATTTTCTTAAATGAAGTTATAAGTGCAACTCAATGTCTAAAAGAGATAAAGGTCACACTGAACAGTAGTTTGAGTTAAATTTATCACATTTACTTACTCAAAAATCAATTAATAAGAACAATGAAGCTACGCTGATGCTGAACACAACTTTTTTTTTTTTAATTTTATTTATTTATTTATTTATTTTTGGCTGTGTTGGGTCTTCGTTTCTGTGCGAGGGCTTTCTCTAGTTGCGGCAAGCGGGGGCCACTCTTCATCGCGGTGCGCGGGCCTCTCACTATCGCGGCCTCTCTTGTTGCGGAGCACAGGCTCCAGACGCGCAGGCTCAGTAGTTGTGGCTCACGGGCCTAGTTGCTCCGCGGCATGTGGGATCTTCCCAGACCAGGGCTCGAACCCGTGTCCCCTGCATTGGCAGGCAGATTCTCAACCACTGTGCCACCAGGGAAGCCCTGAACACAACTTTTGAATTGGTAGTTATAAACATCATTTATGATTGTATCGTTTCAACATATCAAATTCATTTTATTACGATTTCCATATGACCTGTAGATAAAATTTCTAATAGCTCACCTGCTACTCTGAGGATACTCTTCATTTAAACTGATTCAATAGCTTCAAAGTAGAATAGTGGACTATTTTGTTTCAAAGTTCAGTCATTAAGCCTAAGAAGTGCTCACATTCCTTATTCTTGAGAGATGTGACAGGTTACAAGTGTTCTGTAATCAGACTGCTTGTCTTCAAATATTAACTCTTAGTTCTAAGAGTTTGACCTTGGCAAACTACTTAAACTTTTTGAAACTCAGTTTTCTTACCAGTAAAATGGACACATTGTTAGGGTTCTACAGACACTACCTATTACTCTTATTTATTTACTTATTCAACATCTTTATTGGAGTATAATTGCTTTACATTGTTGTGTTAGTTTCTGCTTTATAACAAAGTGAATCAGCTATGCATATACACATATCCCCATATCTCCTCCCTCTTGCGTCTCCCTCCCACCCTCCCTATCCCACCCGCCTAGGTGGTCACAAAGCACTGAGCTGATCTCCCTGGGCGATGCAGCTGCTTCCCACTAGCTATTTATTTTACATTTGGTAGTGTATATATGTCAATGCTACTTTCTCACTTCGTCCCAGTTTACACTTCCCCCTCCCCGTGTCCTCAATTACATTCTCTACATCTGCGTCTTTATTCCTGTCCTGCCCCTAGGTTCATCAGAACCATTTCTTTTTCTGGATTCCATATATATATGTTAGCATATGGTATTTGTTTTTCTCTTTCTGACTTACTTCATTCTGTATGACAGACTCTACGTCCATCCACCTCACTACAAATAACTCAATTACGTTTCTTTCTATGGCTGAGTAATATTCCATTGTATATATGTGCCACAACTTCCTTATCCATTCATCTGTCAATGGACATTTAGGTTGCTTCCATGTCCTGGCTATTGTAAATAGTGCTGCAATGAACATTGCAGTACATGTCTCTTTTTGAATTATGGCTTTCTCAGGGTATATGCCCAGTAGTGGGATTGCTGGGTCATATGGTAGTTCTATTTCTAGTTTTTTAAGGACCTCCATACTGTTCTCCATAGTGGCTGTATCAATTAACGTTCCCACCAACAGTGCAAGAGGGTTCCCTTTTCTCCACACCCTCTCTAGCATTTACTGTTTGTAGAATTTTTGATGATGGTGATTCTGACTGGTGTGAGGTGATACCTCATTGTAGTTTTGATTTGCATTTCTCTAATGATTAGTGCTGTTGAGCATCCTTTCATGTGTTTGTTGGAAATCTGTATATCTTCTTTGGAAAAATGTTTATTTAGATCTTCTGCCCATTTTTGGATTGGGTTGTTTGTTTTTTTGATATTGAGCTGCATGAGCTGCTTGTAAATTTTGGAGATTAATCCTTTGTCATTTGCTACATTTGCAAATATTTTCTCCCATTCTGAAGATTGTCTTTTTGTCTTGTTTATGGTTTCCTTTGCTGTGCAAAAGCTTTTAAGTTTCATTAGGTCCCAGTTGTTTATTTTTGTTTTTATTTCCATTTCTCTAGGAGGTGGATCAAAAAGGATCTTGCTGTGATTTATGTCATAGAGTGTTCTGCCTATGTTTTCCTCTAAGAGTTTTAGTGTCTGGCCTTACATTTAGGTCTTTAATCCATTTTGAGTTTATTTTTGTGTATGGTGTTAGCAAGTGTTCTAATTTCATTCTTTTACATGTAGCTGTCCAGTTTTGCCAGCACCACTTACTAAAGAGGCTGTCTTTTCTCCATTGTATATCCTTGCCTCTTTTATCAAAGATAAGGTGACCATATGTGCAAGGGTTTATCTCTGGGATTTCTATCTTGTTCCAGTGATCTATATTTCCATTTTATGCCAGTACCATACTGTCTTGATTATTGTAGCTTTGTAGTATAGTCTGAAATCATGGAGCCCGATTCCTCCAGCTCAATTTTTCTTTCTCAAGATTGCTTTGGCTATTCGGGGTCTTTTGTGTTTCCTTACAAATTGTGGTATTTTTTGTTCTAGTTCTGTGAAAAATGCCATTGGTAGCTTGATAGGGATTGCATTGAATCTGTAGATTGTTTTGGGTAGTATAGTCATTTTCACTATGTTCATTCTTCCAATCCAAGAACATGGTATATCTCTCCATCTGTTTGTATCACCTTTAATTTCTTTCATCAGTGTCTTATAGTTTTCTGCATATAGGTCTTTTGTCTCCTTAGGTAGGTTTATTCCTAGGTATTTTATTCTTTTTGTTGCAATGGTAAATGGGAGTGTTTCCTTAATTTCTCTTTCAGATTTTTCATCGTTAGTGTATAGGAATGCAAGAGATCTCGGTGAATTAATTTTGTATCCTGCTACTTTACCAAATTCATTGATTAGTTCTAGTAGTTTTCTGGTAGCATCTTTAGGATTCTCTATATATAGTATCATGTCATTTGCAAACAGTGACAGCTTTACTTCTTCTTTACCGATTAGGAATCCTTTTATTTCTTTTTCTCTTCTAACTGCTGTGACTAAAACTTCCAAAACTATGTAAAATAATAGTGGTGAGAGTGGGCATCCTTGTCTTGTTCCTGATCTGAGAGGAAATGTTTCAGTTTTTCACCTTTGAGAATGATGTTGGCTGTGGGTTTGTCATATATGGCCTTTATTATGTTGAGGTAAGTTCCCTCTATGCCTACTCTCTGGAGAGTTTTTAATCATAAATGGGTGTTGAATTTTGTCAGAAGCTTTTTCTGCATTTATTCAGATTATCATATAGCTTTTATCTTTCAGTTTGTTAATATGGTGTATCACATTGATTGATTTGCATATATTGAAGAATCCTTGCATTCCTGGGATAAACCCCACTTGATCATGGTGTATGATCTTTTTAATGTGCTGTTGGGTTCTGTTTGCTAGTATTTTGTTGAGGATTTTTGCATCTATGTTTATCAATGATATTGGTCTGTAGTTCTCTCTTTTTGTGACATCTTTGTCTGGTTTTGGTATCGGGGTGATGGTGGCCTAGTACAATGACTTTGGGAGTGTTCCTTCCTCTGCTATATTTTGGAAGAGTTTGAGAAGGATAGGTGTTAGCTCCTCTCTAAATGTGTGATAGAATTCACCTGTGAAGCCATCTGGTCCTGGGCTTTTGTTTGTTGGAAGATTTTTAATCACAGTTTCAATTTCAGTGCTTGTGACTGGTTTGTTTATATTATCTATTTCTTCCTAGTTCAGTCTTGGGAGGTTGTGCTTTTCTAATAATTTGTCCATTTCTTCCAGGTTGTCCATTTTATTGGCATATAGTTGCTTGTAGTAATCCCTCATGATTCTTTGTATTTCTGCAGTGTCAGCTGTCATATCTCCGTTTTCATTTCTAATTCTATTGATTTGAGACTTCTCCCTTTTTTTCTTGATGACTCTGGCTAGTGTTTTATCAATTTTGTTTATCTTCTCAAAGAACCAGCTTTCAGTTTTATTGATGTTTGCTATTGTTTCCTTCATTTCTTTTTCATATTTTTTTCATCTGATCTTTATGATTTCTTTCCTCCTGCTAACTTCAGGATTTTTTTGTTCTTCTTTCTCTAATTGCTTTAGGTGTAAGGTTAGGTTATTTATTTGACATTTTTCTTCTTTCTTGAGGTAGGATTGTATTGGTATAAACTTCCCTCTTAGAACTGCTTTTGCTGCATCTCATAGGTTTTGGGTCGTCCTGTTTTCATTGTCATTTGTTTCTAGGTATTTTTTGATTTCCTCTTTGATTTCTTCAGCGATCCCTTGGTTATTTAGTAGTGTATTGTTTAGCCTCCATGTGTCTGTATTTTTTACAGTTTTTTTCCTGTAATTGATATCTAGTCTCATAGCGTTTGGGTCAGAAAAGATACTTGATATGATTTCATTTTTCTTAAATTTACCTAGGCTTGATTTGTGACCCAAGATGTGATCTATCCTGGAGAATGCTCCATGAGCACTTGAAAAGAAAGGGTATACTGTTGTTTTTGGATGGCATGTCCTATAAATATCAATTAAGTCCATCTTGTTTAATGTGTCATTTAAAGCTTGTGTTTCCTTATTTATTTTCATTTTGGATGATCTGTCCATTGGTGAAAGTGGGGTGTTAAAGTCCCCTACTATAATTGTGTTACTGTTCATTTCCCCTTTTATGACTGTTAGCATTTGCCTTATGTATTGTGGTGCTCTTATGTTGGGTGCACAAATATTTCCAATTGTTATATCTTCTTCTTGGATTGATCCCTTGATCATTATGTAGTGTCCTTTTTTGTCTCTTGTAATAGTCTTTATTTTAAAGTCTATTTTGTCTGATATGAGAATTCCTACTCCAGCTTTCTTTTGATTTCCATTTGCCTGGAATATCTTTTTCCATCCCCTCAGTTTCAGTCTGAATGTGTCCCTAGGTCTGAAGTGGGTCTCTTGTAGGCAGCATATATATGGGTCTCGTTTTGTATCCATTCCGCCAGTCTATGTCTTTTGGTTGGAGCCGTTAATCCATTTACATTTAAGGTAATTATCGATATGTATGTTCCTATTACCATCTTCTTAATTGTTCTGGGTTTGTTTGGGTATGTCTTTTCCTTCTCTTGTGTTTCCTGCCTAGAGAAGTTCCTTTAGCATTTGTTGTAAAGCTCGTTTGGGTGGTGCTGAATTCTCTTAGCTTTTGGTTGTCTGTAAAGGTTTTAATTTCTCCGTCGAATCCGAATGAGATCCTTGCTGGGTAGAATAATCTTGGTTGTAGGTTTTTCCCTTTTATCACTTTAAATATGTCCTGCCACTCTCTTCTGGCTTGCAGAGTTTCTGCTGAAAGATCAGCTGTTAACCTTATGGGGATTCCCTTGTATGTTATTTGTTGCTTTTCCCAGGCTGCTTTTAATATTTTTTCTTCACATTTAATATTTGATAGTTTGAATAATATGTGTCTTGGTGTGTTTCTCCTTGGATTTATCCTGTATGGGACTCTCTGTGCTTCCTGGACTTGATTGACTATTTCCTTTTCCATGTTAGGGAAGTTTTCAACTATACTCTCTTCAAATATTTTCTCAGACCCTTTCTTTTTCTCTTCTTCTTCTGGGACCCCTATAATTCAAACGTTGGTGCATTTAATGTTGTCCCAGAGGTCTGTGAGACTGTCTTCTTTGCATTCTTTTTTCTTTATTCTGCTCTGTGGTAGCTATTTCCACTATTTTATTTTCCAGGTCACTTATCCATTCTTCTGCCTCAGTTATTCTGCTATTGGTTCCATCTACAGAATTTTTATTTTACCGATTAGGAGTTTTTCATTTCATTTATTATGTTGTTCATCATTGTCTGTTTGCTCTTTAGTTCTTCTAGTTCCTTGTTAAACGTTTCTTGTATTTTCTCCATTCTATGTCTAAGATTTTGGATCATCTTTACTATCATTACTCTGAATTCTTTTTCAGGTAGCCTACCTATTTCCTCTTCATTTGGTTGGTCTGGTGGGTTTTTACCTTGCTCCTTCATCTGCTGCATACTTCTCTGTCTTCCTATTTTCCTTAACATACATACATTCATAACATACATAACATTCGCAGGCTGTAGGTTCATAGTTCCCGTTGTTTTTGGTGTCTGCCCCCAGTGGGTGAGGTTGATTCATTGGCTTGTGTAGGCTTCTTGGTGGAGGGGACTGCCTGTGTTCTGGTGGGTGGGGCTGGATCTTGTCTTTCTGGTGGGCAGGGCAGCGTCCAATGGTGTGTTTTGGGGTGTCTGTGACCTTATGGTTTTAGGCAGCCTCTCTGCTAATGGGTGGGGTTGTGTTCCTGTCTTGCTAGTTGTTTGGCATGAGGCATCCAACACTGGAGCTTGCTGGCTGTTGGGTGGAGCTGGGTTTTAGTGTTGAGACGGAGATCTCTGGTAGAGCTGTTGCCGATTGATATTACTTGGGGCTGGGATGTCTCTGGTGGTCCAATGTCCTGAACTCAGATCTCCCACCTCAGAGGCTCAGGCCTGACACCCAGCCAGAGCACCAGGACCCTGTCAGCCACACAGCTCAGAAGAAAAGGGAGAAAATTGTAGTGGCGCACTAGCCCCCTTCAGGCTGTGTTCACGCAGGCAACCCCAGTCCTCTCCCTGGGATCTGACCTCCGAAGACCGAGCCTCAGCTCCCAGCCCCCGCCCACCCCGGCAGGTGGGCAGACAAGCCTCTCGGGCTGGTGAGTGCTGGTTGGCATGGATCCTCTGTGCGGGAATCTTTCTGCTTTGCCCTCTGCACCCCTGTTGCTGCATTCTCCTCTGTGGCTCCGAAGCTTCCCCCCCCCCACCCCGTCCCTGCCAGTGAAGGGGCTTCCTAGTGTGTGGAAACTTTTCCTCCTTCACAGCTCCCTCCCAGAGGTGCAGGTCCTATTCTTTTGTGTCTGTTTTTTCTTTTTTCTTTTGCCCTATGCAGGTACGTGGGGATTTTCTTCCCTTTTGTGAAGTCTGAGGTCTTCTGCCAGCATTCAGTAGTTCTGTAGGAGCTGTTCCACATGTAGATATATTTTTGATGTATTTGTGGGGAGGAAGGTGATCCCCACATCTTACTCCTCTGCCATCTTGAAGGTCCACCTACTTTTAGATATAAATGCAATGTAATATATGATAAAATACAATCTCTCCAATTTGTAAGTAATATACAAAATTGTCTATAGTATCATCCTGACTAAATATTGATATATTCTTGTGATTGCCAGGGAACTGTTATGTTAGAATGAAACTGTTCCCTAAGCAGATCTACGTAAACCTTCTTGGGCATTATTTGAGCAGCATTAGGAACTAAAGTAGGGTATTTGATATCCAATTTTATAAGCATAAACATTCACTGAACTGAAATTTCAAAAGAGACAGTCCTGAGCTATTAACCACTCAATAAATAACACATTTACAAGTCCAGACACGTTCTCAGTACAGGAGATGAGGTTTTTATTTCAAAAGTAAGTTAAAATCAAAGTGCAAGTCAACTCATATGTTAATATATATTATGTGATAAACCGTGCTTTTTTACAGTTTTAATATGGATTAATATATAAATATGTTAATAGAAAAGTTTAAATCAAGTGATTTCTGGAACATCTTAAATACGTACAGAATACAGTTTGAAAATTTCTGATCATAATATATCTTGAGGCTAGGGAGCTTCCTTATTAGTTTATTAATATTTCTTTCAAAATTGACATGTGCTTTTTTTCCCCTCTTTTTGTCACCAACAGGCTACATCTACTTTGTTTAATTGCATACATCACCAAACCTCTCTAAGCCTATTTCCTTACAGCAAAAACAGGGATATTAATAACTTATCTGAATAAATTAAATTATATTTATAATGTACTTAGCATTTCTCTATAACATGGTAGGTATTCATTAAATGATACCTGTTATCATTATTACCACTGTTTATTTTTTCTTATATTAGATACGTTTATGTGTTTTGAAGTGGACAAGTTAGAAACATTATTCTAAGAAGAAAATTAGAAAGGTCTCCACCATTCTGTTGCCTGTCCATAAACAAATATAATCAATTTTACTAGCTTAGAACTGAACTTACACAAATTAAGAGAGCTAACTGTGGGAAACTGGCTTTAATTATATGTATGCAGATGGTTTTATAATTCAGAATATTGCCCATGTGGGAGAATTTGGTAGGTGAATAAAATAAAAACGTTAATGACATGATTGCTTTTTATGTGACCACAGATTTAACTAATTTAAAATGTTTGGCTCTTGGAGGATTGAACAGAGTAGAAATGCCTGGTCTGAGTCTAAATCAATTTTGCTGCAATGGAAAAGGATGGGGGAAACAGCCTCCAAACAGAAGTATAAAATCCTCCAAGAAGTTTATTTTTACCTGTTATACAAGTAACTTTTATAGGTGATGAGATCTTGTTTCTCTTATATTGTTATTTTAAATATTTCAATAGCACCAGAGGAATGCTAAATACCAGAGCTCAAAAAAACAAGCACTCCTAAATAATAATCTAAAAAATAACTCAATTACAACATATTTTCATAAAATCAGTTTGTACAAAAACACATATTAAAATAAATGATCTGTCTCATTATCATTCAGGAGGCATCTCACTCAGCTGGAATAAAACTTATTTCAGACTCACACATACAGAAATCTCAGATAAATTACAAATATATGGGCACAAACAAATTAAACAGAATACACTTTATAAGTGTTTAAGGTGCTAAAATTATTTTGGAGGGTACATTTGTATATTTTTATGACACACTGTGTCACTGCCTTTTCAAATTTGAGTAAATTATAGTTTGGACACCATAATTACATTGGCTCATGTTTGATGGTTATGCTTTATAATACTCAGCCAATGTTAATCAAGATTTCCTAAATTTATATCTCTGTATGAGATATACAGAGATATAAATTTATATCTCATTCCCTGTATGAGCCTGTATGAGCTTATGTGCTTTGGATAATTATACTCATCTACTGCTTTTATTATGTGGATGGATACCACTCCCTTAATCCCATAGCTTTCATTCATCTTTCAGTATTCAGACCATGGTTTAAAATACCCTTTTTTCCCCTTTTGGCCAATACTTGTTTTTTAACTAAGTGATACTTTCACCTTTCTGTCCACCATCCTTCCCACTCATCAAAACCAGATTGAATTTTGCTGCAGAAGAAAGATGTGTTCAATAAAACTTTGCCAAGAAGATGGTTATTGATATGTCTTTGAAAGTCAGCTGTATTGCTTATGTACCACTGGGGACTGGAGTAGTGAGACTTAAATTGCTTGTGGTACCAAGTAAAAGCAAACTGTTTTCTCTGCAATTTAAAAATTTGAAATAAAGTAGTCTCCATGTCTCTCTTACATTTAAGAAAAGAGTTGTGAGTAAAGAAATGGTCCTTGGAGATAGTGTAAAGAATTAGGCTATCATTATGGAAAATGCTATCCATAGGTTCACTGAAATATTTTATGGTGATAGTCTTAAGAATGTAATTAGATTTAGAGCAAACATAGTAAAATAATTTATAGTCAGTTTTTAAGTCTTTTAAAAATTCCTGTAAAGACATGTTTGAAAATACCAACACATATTTTAAAATCCTTAGAAAGACCATAGTTGCTCTCTATGAAATGTTTCATTTTAGGAATATTTCATTCGATGGCTTTGACTAATTTGGATATGGATTGAGATCCAAGGAAGCCATGTATAAGTCTTGGATTTTTGTAAAGGAAATTGAGTGACTTGTAAACACAGTAGGAACTCACTAAAAGTTCATTGAAAATATACAGACATATATCAGTTATATACAAAGGAGGCTTTGGGGGGAGGGGGACAAGTGAAATGCAAGGATGTGCCCCTTTATTTTGTCTAGTGGGAAATAAGAATTTCAAAATATGCTTTTGCAAATAGCAGTTATAGAAATTCTCTTTTGGTAGCCTAGTCTGAGACACAAAAATGACTTTGCTAAGGTTTTCCTGAACAGCTTTCTTGTTAAGATTGAAAAACATTCTTGGCATTGTACATTTCTTCATAATCCCTAACTAAAGAATTGTCACCTCAAATGAGAGTATGTTTAGTGTAAACCAATCCCAACTGTTTATTTTCAACATTACAAATTTGTTTTCCTTTTCTACTCTCAAACAAAGTTCTTAACATGATGCATTTGTGATTTTTCACATTATTTTCATCATTATTGTCATCAATAAGAAAATAAAATTTTATGGAGACCCTACCTATCTTCACATTTTCATCCCATGTGCTACATACATGGGAAGATACAAAGCAGATATGGTCATGCACTGAAGGAATTTACTCTCCATTTGGGGGGAACTATGTTCTTAAATGCTACTCTTGCCTCCAGATTCTTCCCCTCTCATACCACCTTCTAAAATATCACCAGACATACAAATGAAAATTTCCTGGTAACCTGGTAAAGTGATATGCATTTATAAATATATCTTCAATCCCCTTTCCATATCTCAATGCATGTGAGAAGAAATGCAAAAAGACCCAAAAGTGAGTAAAGCCAGGGCAGTCTTTAAAACTGAACTTTGAACTGAAGCCTTACTGGCTTACAGTGCTTGAGAACAACCTCCATCCAGTCACTGGATGACAACCAAGCTATGAAAACACAGGGGCAACCCCTGGGAAGCCAAACTTAAAAATAATAGTAGTTATTATTATTATTTTAAAACTTGAATAGAGATGTCACCAGCCACACAGTGTATGTGAGACAGATCTCACTGGTTTAAACCAAGCAAGTTACTAGACAAAAAAATAAAAAACGCAAACAACCAGCAACTTATTAATAAGAGCTTTGGGGGAGAATTCAGAATCCACAGTTGGAACCAATGTAGTATTTAAAATGTATAGCTTTCAACAAAATTATAACTTAAGCAAAGAATGAATAAAGTATCTATTGGGAATACACCAAAAAAAAAAAAAAAAACTTGGGAAAAACACTGAAAAAAAGAAGAAAAAGATCACTCTGACTATCCAAAGATGTTGGATTTAGCAGACAAAAACTTCAAAGTGGCTAATATAAATATGTGCACTAAGAAAACTAAAACACTAAGAAATCATGTTTAAAGAATTAAAAGAAAGCATGAAAATAATGAATCAAGTGAAGGAGATAAACACTTTTTTAAAAGTGGAAACTGACATTGACAAGTGCAATTAATAAAATTAAAAGTGAAGTAGAGGGGCTCAACAGGAGATAGGTGATGGATGACAAGAGAATCTATAAACTAGAAGATAAATAGAAATGATCCAATTTGAAGAACAGAGGGAGAAAAGATTGAAGAAAAATGGTCAAAGCCTCCAAGACATGTGGGACCACATTGAGTGTACCAATGTATGTGTAACTGGAGACCAGAAGGAGAGGAGAGAGAAAAAGAGATGGAAAATAAAATTTGTAGAAACAATGGCTAACCTCCCAAATTTGATGAAAAAAATTAATCTACACGGCCAATAAGTTCAACTAACCAGAAGTAGGAGAAATCAAAGAAATCTATGCCTAGGCACATTATACTGTTGAAAGTAAAAGACAAAGCAATAAATCTTAAAACCAGTAAGAGAAAAACAACTTATCACATACAGTGGTGCATCAATAAAATTAATGGCTGACTACTCAACTGAAAAGGCAGAAGCCAGGAAAAAGTGGAATTGCATATTTAAAGTGCTGAAAGAACAAAAGCTCTCAATCGAGAATTCTATAAAGCAAAACTATCTTTCAAAAATGAAGGCAAAATAGAGACAATCTTATATAAAGAAACACAGAGAGAAATAACATCCCACAGTGCCACAATAAGTAATATCTGAGGGAAGTTCTGAAGGAAGTGAGCTGCATGTACATCTGGCAGATCAGAATCCCAGGCAGTGGGAATTCCAAGTTCAAAGTCCCCAAGGAAGGGCTGTGTTCACGTTATTTGAGGAACATAAAGGGACTAGTATGTTTGGAACAGAGTGAATGATTGGAAGAATAGAAGGGGATGGAATCAGAGAGATATGGTGGCCAGATCATATAGGGTATTTTTTGGTTACAGAAACATGACTTTTACTAGGAGAAATATTTGAAGGTTTTGAGGTGGCAGGGGGGAGATCTGACCTGAACTGACTTAGGTTTCAACAGGATTTCTGAACACTATGTTATAAATAGTTTGAGGAAGAAAAGGGTTAAAGGATGAAGACCAATTAGGAACATAGTACTTTAATCCCGGCAACACTTAATGATTCCTTAAACTATGTGGTAAGGAGCAGAGATAAGAAATGACTGGATTCTTGATATGATTTGAAGGTAGAGCCAGACAGGATGTGTTGATATCATGGCTGTGGGCTGTAAGAGAAAAAAGTAGGTCAAGGAAGACTGAAGATTTTTGCTGGAGTATTTAGAAATATTAAGATGTGAGATAATGGGAGGAACCACTATGGGGAGGAATATAAAGAGCTACATTTTGGACAAATTAAGCTTGAGATGATTATTACATGTTTAATTGGAGACATCAAGTAGGCTACAGAATATACACACCTGTATTTCAGGAGGAAGTGAATCTAGGCTAGAGATATAAATTAGGGGGTCAGCAGAATTTGGATGGTATTTAGAGCCATGAGACTGGATGAGATAGTCACAGAGAAGAGGCTTAAGGAACACTTCAGTATGAAAAGAACAAAACTACAAGTAGGAGCCAGGAAGAAGGATTAAGGAGGAGTTGCCAAAGAATTACTTGGAAAATCAGGTGAGTGTATCCTTGAACCCAAGGAAGGAGAATGTTTAAAGAAGAGGGTACAATTAGTTGTGTGACGGGTCAAAAGGGATAAGAACTGAGAACTGCTGTAAGATTTAGCAATGTGGGTATCTTTGGCAAAATAAGAGCAGTTATATAGCTTGATGAGGGCAAAATGCTTATGGTGTAGGGTTAAGAAAGACTAAAAGAAACTAGAGCTATCCAGTACAAAGAAATATTTAAAGTTTTATTGTAATGGTAAAGAAAAATGGAGTAAAAATGTAGAGGTATAGAATGTGTTCAAACTTTAGGTGTTATCAACTTAAAATAGACGGTAATAAATGTAGGCTGTTATACATAAACTTCATGGTAACCAAATAAAAACCTATGGTAGATACACACAAGATAATGAGAAAGGAATCTAAGCATACCACTAAAGAAACTCATCAAACCACAAAGGAAGAGAGCAAGAGAAGAAGAAAGGAAAAGAGAAGAACTGCAAAACAGCCAGAACATAATTAATGAAATGGCAATAACTACATAATGATCACTAAGTACTTTAAATGGACTAAACTCCCCTATCAAAAGACATTGAAGGGTGCAATGGATCAGAAAACAAGATATAGACCCATCTATATGCTGCCTACAAGAGATTCACTTCCTATGTAAGACAAAAAAACTGAAAGTGAAGAGATGGAAAAAAGTTGTTCCATGCAAATGGAAAAGAAAAGAAATGTGAGTAGCTATTCTTATATCAGTCAAAATAGACTTTGAACAAAGACTGCAATAAAAGAAAAAGAAGGGCATTACATAATGATAAAGGGGTCAATCCAATGAGAGGACATAATATTTATAATTATGCACCCAAAGAATGAGCACCTAAGTAAAAAAAGCAAATATTAACAGACCCAAAGTGAGAAATAGATAGCAATACCATAATTGTGGGGGACTTTAATACACTACTTACAGCAATGGATAGATTGTCAAGACAGAAGATCAATAAGGAAATACTGGCCTTAAATGACAGTTAGACCAGATGGACTTAACAGACATATATGGAAGATTCCGTCCAAAAGTAGCAGAATACACAGTCTTCTCAAGTGCACATTGAACATGTTCCAGGGCAGACCAGATGTTAGGCCACAAAACAAGTCTTAAAACATTTAAACACATTGACATCATAGCAAGCATCTTTTCAGACCACAGTGGTATGAATGAAAAATCAATTACAAAAAGAAAGCTGGAAAATTCACAATATATGGAAATTAAACAATATGCTACTGAACAACCAATGAATTAATGACGAAATCAAGAGAAATCAAAAAAATACATTGCCACAAATGAAAATGGAAATAGAACATACAAAACATATGCATGCAGCAAAAGCAGATCTAAGAGGGAAGTTCATAGCAATAATTACCTTCCTAAAGAAACAAGAAAAATCTCAAAAAAGCCCCTAAATTTTACACATCAAGGAAATAGAAAAAAAAAGAACAAATGAAGCCCAAAGTTAACAGAAGGAAGAAAATAAAGATCAGAGTGGAAATAAATGAAACAGAGAATAAAATAACAATAGAAAAGATGAATAAAACCAAGAACTGGTTCTTTGGAAAGATAAACAAAATTGACAACCCTCTATCTAGACTCACCAAGAAAAAAAAGAGAGAGGACTCAAAATAAGAAATGAAAGAGGAGAGGTTACAACTGATATCACAGAAATAAAAAGGATCATAATAGACTTCTATGAACAATTACAGGTCAATAAACTTGATAACTTAGAAGAAGTGGATAAATTCCTAGAAACATGCAATCTTCCAGACTGATCATAAAGAAATAGACCAATTACTAGTAACAAGATTGAATTAGGGGACTTCCCTGGTGGCACAGTGGTTAAGAATCCACTTGCCAATGCAGGGGACATGGGTTCAATCCCTGGTCTGGGAAGATCTCACATGCCACGGAGCAACTAAGCCCATGCACCACAACTATTGAGCCTACACAACTACTGAGCCCACATGCTGCAACTACTGAAGCCCGCAGGCCTAGAGCCTGTGCTCTGCAACAAGAGAAGCCACTGCCATGAGAAGCCTGCACACTGCAACAAAGAGTAGCCCCTGCTCGCTGCAACTAGAGAAAGCTTGCGCACAGCAACGAAGACACAATGAAGTCAAAAAAAAGAAAGATTGAATTAGTTATCAAAAACCTCCCAACAAACAAAAGTCCAAAACCAGATGGCTTCATGGTGAATTCTACCAAACATTTAAAGAATTAATACCAATCCTTCTCTAACTCTTCCAAAAAATAGAAGAGGAGGGAACACTTTCAAACTCATTTTACAAGGCCAGCATTACTTTGATACGACAATCAGGCAAGGACACTACACGAAAAGAAAATTACAGGCCAATATCAGATGAACATAAATGTAAAACTCATCAACAAAATATTAGGAAGCCAAATTCAACAATACATTAAAAGGGTCATACACCATGATCAAATGGTATTTATTCCAGGGATGCAAGGATGTTTGAACATCTGCAAATCAACATGATATACCACATTAGCAGATAAAACGCATCTGATCATCTCAATAGATGCAGAAAAAGCATTTGACAAAATTCAACATCCATTTATGATAAAAAAAAAATAACTCTCAAAACAGTGGGTATAGTGAAAAAGTACCTCATCATAATGAAGTGTGTATATGACAAGCTCACAACTAATAACATACCCAAATGGTGAAAAGTTGAAAGCCTTTTCTCTAAGATCAGGAACAAGACAAGGATGCCCACTCTCACCACCTTTATTCAACATAGTATTGGAAGTCCTAGTCAAAGCAATTACACAAGAAAAAGGAATGAAAGGCATCCAAATTAGAAAGGAAGAAGTAAAACCGTCACTTTTGGCAGATGACATGACATTATATATAGACACCCTAAAGACTTCACACCAAAACTGTTAAAACCAATTAAAATTGACTGAAGTTGCAGGATATAAAATCAATATACATAAATCTGTTGTATTTCTATACAATAAAAACAAATTAACAGGGGCTTCCCTGGTGGTGCAGCGGATGGGAATCTGCCAGCCAATGCAGGGGACACGGGTTAGATCCCTGCTCTGGGAGGATCCCACATGCCACAGAACGGCTGGGCCTGTGTGCCACAGCTGCTGGGCCTGCATTCTAGAGCCCGCGAGCCACAAATACTGAAGCCTGCATGCCTAGAGCCTGTGCTCTGCGATGGGTGAGGCCACTGCAATGAGAAGCCCGCGCACCACAACGAGGAGTGGCCCCCACTCACCTCAGCTAGACAAAGCCTGCATGCAGTAACAAAGACCCAACACAGCCAATTAAAAAAAAAAACTTAACAGAAAGAGAAATTAAGAAAATAATCCCATTTACAATTGCATCAAAAAGAATAAAATACCTAGGAATAAATTTAATGTAGGATGTGAAAGGCCTGTACATTGAAAACTATACATTGATGAAAGAAATTGAGGAAAGACACAAATGGTAAGATTTTCTATGCTCATGGAATTGGAAGAATTAATATTCTTAAAATGTCTATACTACCCAGAACGATCTACAGAATCAATGCAATCCCTATCAAAATTCCAACTGCACTTTTCACAGAAAGAGAATAAAGGATCCTAAAATTTGTATGGAACCAGAAAAGACTGACTAGCCAAAGTCATCTTGAGAAAGAAGAACAAAGCTGGATGCATCATGTATCCTGTTTTCAAACTATATTACAAAGCTGTAGTAATCAAAACTATATGGTACTGGCCTAAAAACAGACATATAGATCAATGGAACAGAACAGAGAACCCCAAAATAAACCCATGCATATATGGTCAATTAATTTATAACAAAGGAGCCAAGAATATACAATGGGGAAAGAATAGTTTCTCCAATAAGTGGTGGTGGGAAAACTGGACAGCCATACACAATAGAATGAAACTGGACCACTATTTTATACACAAAAACTAACTCAAAATGGATTAAAGACTTGAATTTAAGGCCTGAAACCATAAAACTCCTGGAAGAAAACATAAGTGCTAAGCTCTTTGACATCAGGCTCGGTGTTTATTTTTTTGGATCTGACTCCAAAAGCAAAGGCAACAAAAGCAAAAATAAACAAGAGGGACGACAACAAACTAAAAGGCTTCTGTACAGAAAAGGAAACCATCAACAAAATGAAAAGGCAACCTATGGAATGGGAAAAAAATATTTGCAAGTCTTATCTGATAAGGGGTTAATATCCAAAACATAAAAAGAACTCATACAACTAAATATAAAAAATCCGATTAAAAACTGAGCAGAGGATCTGAATAGATATTTTTTCTGAAAAAGACGTACAGATAGCCAACAGGTACATAAAAAGATGTTCAAAATCAGTAACCATTAGGGAAATGCAAATCAATCACAATGAGACATCACCTCACACCTGGTAGAACAGCTACCATAGAAAAGACAAGAAATAACAAGTGCTGGCCAGGATGTGGAGAAAAGGAAACACTCGTGTACTGTTGGTGGGAATGTAAAGTGGTGCAGCCACTGTGGAAAACGGTATGGAGGTTACTCAAAAAATTAAAAACAGAACTACTATATGATCCAGCAATTCCACTCCTGCGTATTTATTTGAAGAAAGTGAAAAAACTATTTCCAAAAGATTTATGCACCCCCATGTTCATGCACCATTATTTACAATAGCCAAGATATGGAAACAACTTAAGTGTCCATGGATAAATGGATAAAAGAGATATGGTGTATATGGAGAATGAAATACTATTAAGTCACAAAAAATAATGAAATCTTACCATTTAGGACAATATGGATGGATTTTAAAGGCATTATACTAAGTGAAATAAGTCAGAGAAAGACCAATACCATATGACCTCACTTACATGTAGAATCTAAAAAAAAACAAAGACAAGCTCATGAAGGGGGTCAAAAGGTACAAACTTTCAGGTATAAAGAAGTCATGGGGATGAAATGTACAGCATGGTGACTATAGTTAATGCTGTACTGCATATTTGAAAGTTGCTAAGAGAAAAGATCGTAAAAATCCGCATCAGAAGAAAAAAAAATTTTGTAACTCTGTATGGTAACAGATGTTAATGAGACTTATTGTGATCATTTCACAATGTATACAAATATTGAATCATTATGTTGTACACCTGAAACTAATATATGTCAACTATACTGCCAAAAAAGGGAAAAAAGAAATTGGAGCTATCTAGTACAAAAAATATTTGTTTTATTGTAAAGGGAAGGAAAGAAATGGAGTGATAGCTGGCAGGAGGTGGGGAGTGAAGTTTATAGAGAGATTTTTTTTTTTACTGGGAAAAATAACACGTGTGATTGCAATTGGTAGTAATTCAGTAGAGGAGCAAAAACCTACTGATTGCTGCAGCCATCCTCTTAAACTGATGAGAGGCGATGGGAGGTCCACAAGTTTTGGACTGGTCTGATCAAGGAGTGGGGACACTTTAGCCACATTTGCAGGAATGACCATAGAGTATGTGGGTGCAGATGTCAGTAGGTTGAAGAGTTCTTTTGTCACCATCCTCTGCGATAATCACTTTTTCTGATCATGAAAATCCTTGGGTCTATGTATTCTTTTGATCAATACTACCAATATTATCCTTAGAAACCAGATTAATTTATTATACAAGTCATCCTGTTTCATCGGTAGGCTCTAGGTGTACCCATACTTTCTCTACAAGAAAAATGCACACTATCTTTGATGGTTATTTTCCTTGATACACACAGGCCCCCTTTGTCCGTATTTACAGGTTTATGACAATTTTCTAGATGGTTTAGTCATCCAAAATATGACCATCTAATAAGTAGAATGTTACAATGCCAACATATTAATAACTGCTATTATTTGTATAGTGCTGTGTGGTTCAAGTATTTTCATATATGTTACCTTATTTAATCTTCAAAAAATATGAATAGTAGATGAAATAGTTATTTTTTTACTATTGCTATTTTATAGATTAGGAAACCAAAAATTATGGCATGTCCAAGATATAAAACAAAACAAAAACAAAAAGACATTAGTAATTGATGAATCCAGGATTCAAATCAGATATTCTGATTCCAGGAATATCAGGATATATTATGCTAGGGACCAAAATCCCATAATTCTCATTTACTTGTAAAAGCATTATAATTTTAATGTAAGTTTTCTAATTAAGGGAGGAAAAGCACCATTTATTTAGAAGAGTAAGTTTTAGCCTTTAAGTTTACCAAAAATTTGTGAAATAAAAACAACGCTTAAGCATATAAAAATGGTTCTGAAGAACCTAGGGGCAGGACAGGAATAAAGACGCAGACATAGAGAATGGACTTGAGGACACAGGGAGGGGGAAGGGTAAGCTGGGACGAAGTGAGAGAGTGGCATGGACTTATATACACTACCAAATGTAAAATAGATAGCTAGTGGGAAGCAGCCGCATAGCACAGGGAGATCAGCTCAGTGCTTTGTGACCACCTAGAGGGGTGGGACAGGGAGGGTGGGAGGGAGGAGATATGGAGATATATGTATATGTATAGCTGATTCACTTTGTTATAAAGCAGAAACTAGCACACCATTGTAAAGCAATGATACTCAAATAAAGATGTTAAAAAAAAACACAAAACACTGACAGAGAAGGGTATGTGGGGTGTGAGAATGGCAATGGGAACTATGGTAAATTTTGGTAGATTTTCTGCCCAAATGCATTGCAACGTGTTTAGGAGGCTTTTGCTGTTTTCACTGTGTCACAATCATTATAGGATGATTATTATTACAGTAGTCTTCAGGAACATTTTACCAGTGAATCCTAACAGTATTCTGATGACAAAGATGATATTTACGAAGTCAAGTAAAAACACAGAACAGTGCCCTGATTCCAATCATGAAAAAGGAAGCATGTTCTCTTGAAACTGCAGCTGAAATTGTGAATTCCTCACAACAGTGTGTGTTCACTGCAGAACCAGAGTAAAGAGATCAGAATCCATTGTTTCAGGGCTCAATGGTAAACTCTGCAGGCTACAGATTTTGTGTCACAGTCTTTTTCTAACTTCCTTCAGTCCTGAGCTGCGGGAATGATGGTCAAATTACTTACACCGGCTTATCTGACTCTTTAAGGCCAAAAGAAAAAAGATGAAATTTGTAGTAATTTTTCTTCCAGTAAAATTAAGTACCTGATTTATTATGTAAGAGGTAATTTAATATGAATATTTAAACAACAGATCATTAGCACTTCATTTTTTAAGATCTTTCACTACAGGGCGTGGCTGACAGATGATTTTTGCTCCTTGTTTTTTTTTTTTTTTAATTAATTAATTAATTAATTTACGGCTGTGTTGGGTCTTCATTTCTGTGCGAGGGCTTTCTCTAGTTGTGGCAAGCGGGGGCCACTCTTCATTGCGGTGCGCGGGCCTCTCACTATCGCGGCCTCTCTTGTTGCGGAGCACAGGCTCCAGACGCGCAGACTCAGTAGTTGTGGCTCACGGGCCCAGTTGCTCCGCGGCATGTGGGATCTTCCCAGACCAGGGCTCGAACCCGTGTCCCCTGCATTGGCAGGCAGATTCTCAACCACTGCGCCACCAGGGCAGCCCGCTCCTTGTTTTTAAATGACTGTATGGTCATTCTTTATTTCTCTTTAAGTCATATGGAAGCCAGGCACTTCTGACCCCTATGTCTTTTTCCTTCACCACAGAAACCTGGTTTGATGCATCACAAGTGTTGTACAGCTTATCTGTGCTGCAGAGAGGAACCAAGGAACCGGTGAATTGTAGCTGCTTTTAAAAAAGAGTTGAAAAAAATCAATAATAAATTATCTTCCTATACAGCAGTTTAGGTTCTTTGCACGTCCCCTCTGACATGTAGATGTAGTTATAAATTGATTTAGCTGGGGACCGTAAAGAATCTCACTTGCTCTGGACTGCCTGGTGAATGTGCATTAGTGAAATAAAAATAACCCACCTTGTCAGAGGGCCTTTCTAGGAGCTGGCGAACCCAGCAAGTTATTTTTATAGTTTAATGAGCTAGGCCCTGGCTTCCACGGGGAGACACAGCAAGTGGAGTGCTTCATAATTTACTGCTGTAAAATGATCAGGATTCATGTTGTCTATAAAACATGAAAAACATTCTTCATTCCTTACCAATTAGATCATAGTTACGACTCACAGTTCCTTTGAGCTTAAAAGAAAAAATTTAACTGCTAGACATAAATGAATGCTGTGGTTAAATTAAACCCTTCAACAGCCCAAACAGGCTTGAAAGAAATGCCTTCTGGATGTTATTAACACGCATATTTAAGTGCTATTTTTAAATTTTAACTGCAAGCCACAGCAAGCACAAATATTTAAAATAGCTATTTTGGCATCATAGCATTACTTTCACATTTTTTCATCTTTACTAATTCTTTCCAATAATTATTTCACCTTTTATATTAAAATATTTTTGCAGAGATAGGAAACTTGTTTTAGGCGAGTAACTGTATTTGAGGAAGCAACAAACAATTAATGGCTATGTAGCTTTGTAGTAGAAAGTTCTGTACATTTATTATGTCAACAGGATCATGTGTCATTTTCCATGAGTATTCTAAAATTTCCAAGAATTGAGAATTTGAACTCAACTTTTTAAAAGGTTTGTTTATAATTATTTTAAAATATATTCTTTGTAGAAAAGTTGAAATATAACTACAAAGAAGACCATAAAAGCCATCCTTACCAAAGTAAAATTTGGATATAAAGCTCTCATGTATGTATGTGTGTGTGTGTATGTATATACAGTTGACCCTTGAACAATGCAGTGGTTAGGGATGCTTACCACCTGCACAGTCAAAAATCCAAGTGTAAGTCCACATTCAGCCCTCCACATCTGTGGTTCTGCATCTGCAGTGGATTCAACCAACCTCAGACATGTAGCACTGTTGTATTTATTGAACAAAAAAATCCACATATAACGGACCTGCACAGTTCAAACCCGTGTTGTCCAAGCCTCCACTATATATGTACATTTATATGGGTATATGTGTGTGAGACAGAGTTTTGGTTTTCCATATTGTCTATATCACAACAATGTACTTTTTCTTATGACATTATGTAACACAAGATGTGTTTGTTTGCTAGGGCTGCCATAACAAAATACCACAGACTGAACTGTTTAAAAAACAGGTATTTACCTCTGACAGTGCTGGAAACTGGAAGTCTGAGATCAAGGTGCTGGCAGGTTTGGTTTTTCCTAAGGCCTCTCTCCTTGGCTGGGAGATGGCCACCTTCTCTGTGTATCCTAACATGGCCTTTTCTCTGTATGTGCATATTCTGGTGTCTTTCTCTTCTCATAAGGACACCAGTTTTATTTGATTAGGACTCCACCCTTACAATCACATTTAACCTTAAACTACCTCTTTAAAGGCCCTATCTCCAGATACAGTCACCTTGGAGATTAGGGCTTCACTATATTCAGTTTTGTGAGTGACATAATTCAGTCCATAAAACATGACTTTAAAAGTTCACATGATATTTTACCTTACAGATGCCCTATATTTTAATAATTCTCCTGGTTTGAGACAATTAGAAGTTTTGACAGATTCTGCTATTAATCATAGTACTGTTTTCTGCATTTTATGTGTGCAGAAGATACATCTGCATATTTATCTACATCTTTGATAATTTCTTCAGTATATGTGCTGCTAATACTTTGATACTTGAATATAAATTACTAGAAGTGAAATTATTATGTGGGGAAATCAACATTTTCAGCCTCTTCTTCCTGTATTTATATAGTGCTTTTTGTCTTCCATGAAATCCTTGCCTATTCCAATGTCCTATAGGTATTATTCTGTTTTCTTCTAGAAACTTTATGGTTCTTGCATTTATGAACAGGCCTATCATTCATCAGGAGTTACATTTTGATATGAAGTGAGGTAGGTCTAGTGTTTCATTTTTTTTTCCCCATAAATATTTCCAACTGTTACAGCAGGGGTCCCCAACCCCCAGGCCATGGACTGGTACCGGTCTGCGGCCTGTTAGGAACTGGGCCGCACAGCAGGAGGTGAGTGGCCTGCGGGCGAGCGAAGCTTCATCTGCTGCTTCCTGTGGCTCCCCATCGCTCGCGTTATGGCCTGAACTATCCCGCCCCCACCCCCGACCCCTGCCGTCTGTGGAAAAATTGTCTTCCAAGAAACCAGTCCCTGGTAGCGAAAAGGTTGGGGACTGCTGTGTTACAGTACCTTTTGTTTAAAAGAGTTTAATTGTATTAACTTGGTGACTTGAAAGAAATCACTTGATTGTACACTTATGAGTCTATTTCTTAACTCAGTTCTGTCCCATTCATCTACATCTCTATCCTGATGTCAGTGTTTTCACTGTCTTGATTACTTATAATTTAATATTCAATCTTGAAATCAATTAATATAAATCCTACAACTTTGTTCTACTCTTCAAGATTTTGACTATTCAACTCCTTTATATCTCCCTATAAATTTTAGAACCAGCTAATTGATTTCTTTAAAAATTCTGCATTTTGATTGGTGTTAGACTTACAAATCAATTCTGAAATAACACCATGTTAACAAATCAGTTCTGAAATAATACCGTGTTAATAGTGAGTCTCCTACTGCATTGGTATAATATATCCCTCAACTTCCTTTAATCTCTCTCAGTAATGTGTTAGTCTTCAGTGTATAGAAACTGCACGTATATTGATGATTTTATTTCTAGATGATTAATGTTATGATGCTATTATAAATGATATTTTTTAAATTTCATTTTACAGTTGTTTGTTGCTAATATTATAAATAGAACAGAATTTTGTATATTAACTTGTATACTGTGACCTTGATAAGTTCACTCATTATTTCTATTGGCTTTTTGGTGTGTGTTGATTTTATAGGGTTCTCTTTATATATAATCATAACATCTGTGATGGAGACAGTTTTACCTGTTTATTATCTTTATGTCTTTTCTTTTTCTTGGCTTATTGCATTGTTAGAACTGCCACTGTGATGACATTGTGAGAGTGAATATTTGTTTTGTTTGCAATTTTAGTTAAAAAATACTCAATATTTCACTATTAAGTATAATTTTAGTCACAGGTTTATCAATTATTTTTTATCCAATAGATATTAAGCTTGATTCTATTCTTAGTTTACTGAGAGTATTCCTTAAAATCATGACTGGGTATCCAAATTTCTCAAATCTTTTCTCTGTATTTATTGCGATGATGTGATCATATATTTTTTTCTCTCTTATGTTGTTAATATGGTGAACTGCACTGTTTGATTTTCAAATGTTAAACCAAATTGCTTTTTTGGGATAAATGCCTCTTAGTTATGACATATCTTTTTCCAATATTGCTAGATCTAATCTGTTCATATTTAAGGATTTTTAAAATCTATGTTTATGAGGGATATTGGTTTATAGTTCTCTTTTGTAATGTCTTCATTAGGTTTTAAAATGAAAGTTGTGCTGTCCTCATAAAGTGAGTTGGGAAATGCTTCCTGTTCCTCTAAATTCTTAAAATTTGTTGCAGTTTAGTATTTTTTTCTTAAAACTTTAACAGAATTTATTTTTCAATTATGGAGTTTTCTTTGTGGGAAGGTGATTAATTTTCTTAATAGACATAGGACTATTTAGACTGTCAGTTTCTTTTTACGTTTTGATGAATTGTATTTTTCAAAGAAATTGTCCATTTCATCTAAGCTATTGAATTTATTGGCATGGTTTTGTTTAAAATGTCACCTTATTATACTTTTAATGCCTATAGGATCTGTAAAGGTGTGCTTTTTGTGGCAGATATTAATACTTCATGCAAGTTTTCTTTTTCTTAAGTCTTGCTAGAGTTTACACATTTTAAGAAGCAACTTTTAAACTTTGTTGATTTTTCTCTGTCAGTTATCAAAGTTTATCACCTTTCAGTCCTATTTTTAATTTTTCTTTTCTTATATTTACTTCAGGTTTAACTTTCTCTCATTTTTCTACGTTCTTGTCACAGAAAATTAGATCTTTGGTTTTATATGTCTTTTTTTCAAATTCAGTTATTTAAAACCACAAGTTTTGTTCTAAACACTATTTTATCTGTATCTGAGATCTTTTGTGTGTTTTCATTATCACTCAGAAATATTTTCTAATTTCTATTCTGAGTTCACCTAATGAGCTACTTAGAAGTATATTAATTTTCAAACATTTGAGAATTTTCTATGTATTTTTATTAATTTCAAGTGTAGTAACATTGAGGCTTAGAACACACTTTATGATTTTATTCCTTTGAAATGTATTGTGGTCTATCTTGGTGAAAGTCCCATATGCTCACGAGAAGAATGAGTATTTTGCAGTTGGTGGCTGCGGTGTTCTACAAATGGCAGTAGATCAGGTTGGTTGATAATGTTTCAAGTATTCTGTATCTATATTAATTTTTATCTCTTTGTTCTATCAATTACTCAGAAGGGGGTGACAAAATCTACAGCTATAATTGGACATTTAACTTTCCCTTTTTTCTATCTTGTATTTGTTTCAAGTACTTTGAAGATCAAAATTAGATAAGATTGTTATATTTTGTTGATGACCTTTTATCATTATGGAATGTTCCTCATTATCTCTGATAATCCTTTTGTCTGGAAGCCTATATTATCTGATTTTAAGTAATCAATACTACCTTTTTTTATGCTTTGAGTTTGCATGGTTTATCTTTTACCTATTGTTTTACTTCCAAACTTTGTATCTTTAAATATTGTTTGTGATACTTGTAAATAACATTGTGTTGATATTTGATTTATCCAGTTTATGGTATATTTTGATCATATGCTGGTTAGTAAATATTATCACCCTCCAGAAATGGTATACCTCTTCTTTTGTTATGGTAGTATGAATGGATAAATCCATCTAATTTGTAGTTGAGTTTGCTTGGGGTTGTGTTACAGCTTTAGATAAATTTAGTGTATCACTGACTTCAAATGGTTGAGGGTGAAACAGAACTTTTACTTTAGCAGCACTTGGGATCTGAGCACTTGCTAGATTTCAGATATCTCTTATGTTTTACATCCTAAATGCCAGATCTTTCTCTGTTTTACAACCTGCCTGACAGCTTTGTGGCTCACTAGGGAGTTTCCTTTTCCTCTCCAGTCCGTCCTGGCTTTCTGGGCTTTGAAAGACTTCTCCCAACCCTGCTCCTCTGTCCCCAGCATTCAGAATCTGCTGTCTCCCCATTATTGAAGATTCAGTGTACCTTTGAAGGGTTTTATTCTTTCTTCTAACCCTGTTCTCAACCTTTAGCAGGTCATTGCTGGGCACTCTGTGAATGTCTGGGCACTTGGTCAGTGGGGTTCCTCTCCGTTCTCCTGCCCTACATCCTGCCTTGATTAGAGAATAGCAGTGAATTTCCAGAGTGATCTGGAAGAATTTCTCTCAACTCTCCTTTTGTATTAACAAGCTTCAACATACTACTCTCACATACTCATTTAGGTCTTTAAGAAAGAGTTATTGGTGGGTGCACATTTGTTCTATGGCTGGGGATCCTTGGTATTATAATCCATCTTGTCTGCCCACAAGACTGTTAAAAGTTACTTAAAAATTTGGCGGGTTTATCCCTTTGTTTGTGGTAGATTTCTTCTCTTCCCACTACCCCAACAAAGCTGAAAACATGCATAGGTATTTTTCCCCTAGGATGGGCCTATCATGTTTAAAATTTAGTTCATTTAGATATCTTTGTGCCTTCAGCTTGGATTTTTTTAAAACTAGAATCTTGTCACTTATCCAGCTTGTTCTCATTGTTGAGAGAAGCAACAGTCTTTTGTGGCCTTCCCTATCTTAATTGGCAGTGAAGGGTCCTGACTGGAATTTTCCTTGGAAAATTTAGTTCAGCTAATTAAGCATTATGGCAAAAATTGATTCCTCAAAATATCCAAATTTACCATCTTGAAACACACCGTATCTCTCCATTTAAATGTTTACAAACTTTACCCAGTTCCCATTTTTTGTAAGAAGAAATTTTAAACGTGGTTAAAGAATATTTGAATATATGACAAACCCTTGGCTAGCCTAAGAAAAAAAGAAAAGGCTCCAGTAAAAATCAGAAAGGAAAGAAGGGACATTACAATGAATGCCTCAGAAATAAAAAGAATCATAAAATATATGAATAATATAAAAACTATGAATAATTATATGCCAGCGAACTGGATAACTTAAAAGAAATGGATAGATCCCTAGAAACATACAACCTACCAAGCTAAATTATGAAGGAATAAAAAGTCTGAAAATACCTGTAACTAGTATAAAGATTCAATCAGTAATCAAAAACCTCCCAACTAAGAAAAACTCAGGACCAGATGGTTTCACTAGTGAATTCTATTAAACATTTAAAGAAGAATTAACACCAACCCTTCTCAAACAATTCCAAAAAACTGAAGAGAGGGGAACATTTCCAAACTCATTTATGAGGCCAGCATTACCCTGACATCAAAGCCAGACAAAGATACCACAAGAACAGAAAACTATAGGGTAATATCCCTGATAAATATAGATGCAAAAATACTCAACAAAATACCAGCAAAGCAAATCCTACATCACACTATAAGGATCACACAAAACCACAACAAGATGGCCAAGTGGGATTTATCCCTAGAATATAAGGATGGCTCAACATACAAAAATCCATTAATGTGATACACCACATTAATAGAATGAATGACCAAAGTCATATTATCATCTCAACAGATGCAGAAAAAACATTTGACAAAATTCAGCACCTTTCATGATAAAAACTCTCAAACTCAGAATAGAAGGAAAATACCCCAGCATAATAAAAGCCATGTAGGACAAGCCCACAGCTAACATCATACTCCTGATGAAAAACTGAAAGCTTTCCTATAAGGATGTCCAATATCACCATTTCTATTCAACATAGTACTGCAAGTCACAGCCAGAGCAATGAGGCAAGAAAAAGAAATAAAAAGCATCCAAATTGGAAAGAAAGAAGTAAAACTGTCCCTTTTTGCAGATGACATGATCTTTATGTGGAAAACTCTAAAGAATCCATCAAAAAACTATTCAAACTACTGAACAAATTTAGTAAAGTTACAGGATACGAAACTAACATAAAAAAACAATTGTGTTTCTAGACACTAACAATGAATTATCTAAAAATGAAGTTAGGAAGACAATTCCATTTACAAGAGTGCCCAAAAGAATAAAATACTTAGGAATAAACTTAACTAAGGAGGTGAAAAACTTGTATATGAGAACTACAAAACACTGATGAAAGAAATTAAGACACAAATAAACAGAAACATATTTATGAATTGAACAAATTAATATTGTTAAAATGTCCATACTACTCAAAGTAATCTACAGATTCCATGCAATCCCTATCAGAAAAACAATTCAACAATTCATACAGAACCACAAAAGACCATCAACAGCCAGATCAATCCTGAGAAAAAAGAACAAAGCTGGATACATCACACTTCCTGATTTCAAAATATATTACAAAGCTTTAGGAATCAAAACAGTATGGTACTGGCATTAAAAACAGACATAAAAACCAATGGAATTAGAGTCCAGAAATACATCCAAGCACATATGGTCAACTGATCTTTAACAAGCACGTCAAGAATTCACAATAAGGAAAGAACAGTCTCTTCAACAAATGGTGCTAGGAAAACTCAAAATCCATATGCAAGATAAAATTGAACCCTTAACTTACACCATGCACAAAAATCAACTCAAAATGTATTAAAGACTTAATCATATGACCTGAAATTGTAAAATTCCAAGAAGAAAACATGGGGGAAAGCTTCATGACATTGGTCTTGTCAATGATTTCATGAATATAACACAGAAACAACAGACAACAAAAGCAAAATTAGACAAGTGGAACTACATCTAACTAAAAAGCTCTGCACAACAAAGGAAGCAATCAGAAGAGTGAAAAGGCAACTTAAAGAATGGGAGAATATATCTGCAAACCATATATTTGATAAGAGGTTAATCTCCAAAATATATAAGGAACTCCTACAACTCAATAGCAAATAATGAATACCCAACTTAAAAATGGGATAATGACTTGATTCATTTCTCAAAAGAAGAAATAAATATAAATATTAAAATAAATAAATATAAATATATATAAGTAACCAACAGGTATATAAAAATGCTCAACATCACTAATCATCAGGGAAAATAAACCAAAACCATGAGATATCACCTCACACCTGTCAATATGGGCATTAGCAAAAAAAGAAGTTATGTATTGGTGAAGATGTGGAGAAATCGCAACCCTTCCCCCCTTTATTGGTATGCAATATTGGTGTAATCACTGCAGAAAACAGTGTGGAGTTTTGTCAAAAAATTAAAAATAGAACCACTATATTGTCCAGCAATCCCACTTCTGGATATTTATCCAAAGGAATTTAAATCAGGATCTTAACATTATTAGCACAATGTTAATTGTGGAACTATTCACAATAGCCAAGATGTGAAAACAACCTACATGTCCATGAACAAATGAATGAGGAAAATGTGTTATATACATACAGTGGGCAGAAATTATGCAACAATATGTGAAACCTTAAGGATATTATGCTAAGATAAATATGCCAGACACAGAAGGACAAATACTGCATGCTTCTTCTTATCTTAGGTATCTAAAATAGACTCATACAAGTGGTTGCCAGGTGCAGGGGAAAGGGATAAATGGACAGTTACTAATCAATGGGCATAAACTTTCAGCAAAGTAAGATGAACAAGCTCTAGAGATCTGAAGTACAACATCGTAACTATGGTCAACAATACCTATTGTACACTTAAAAACTTGCTGAGCAGGTAGATTTCATGTTAAATGCTCTTACCACAATCAAATTAAATTTTAAAAGTTAAAAAATGTTTGAATACACTAGCAATTTTATGTGAAGAACTGCAAAAAAACAATTATTTAATAATCAATGATTAGATGAATTATTATTCATGCCAACATTGAAGTATTTTGCAGCTAAGAAAGAAAATCACATTTTGAAGCTTCTATAATATAGAAAAATGTTCAGATTTTTTCAACATGTGTTTATTGAGCACCCATTAAATTCCAAACACTGTAGCAGGGGCTAACTATGCACAGACTTGAAAAATACATGGCTTCTGCCTGAACAGAGCTTATAATATTGTAGAAAAGACAAAGCAGTAAACAAATATGTAATCAACAACTTTGGTGTAACAGGAAGTAAACGAAAAGGGTGCAGATCTCCATTCTCAGGTGGGCTAAAAGCCGCTCTTAGCAAAGATAAAATGTAAGTAATTAGAGATGAAGTCACGTGATTGGCAGGAACAACAGTTCAAGCAGTGGGAACAGTGTGAATGAAGAGCCTAAGAGGAGCTAGAACTTAAGACAGCTTGCAAACTAATGCAATGTTCCATGATTGAAGCATATTTGGCACGTAGGGAATCATGATTTACAAGGTTGACTTGGTAGTCAGAGACTTGTTCATTCATGGCTTTAAAGGCTTTACAAGGTTTCAAAAGTAAGGGGTTTAGATTTATTTCTTTGTTCAAGTGTTTCTTATTTAAGTGTTTAAACTTACTTTAAACACGATCTGGTTTCTCATTGCAAAAATAAAACAAAAATTTTTAGTGGAGAAGCAAGAAGAACTACAATCCTGCAGCCACTGGAACAAAAACCACATTCACAGAAAGACAGAAAAGATGAAAAGGCAGAGGGCTATGTACCACACGAAGGAACAAGATAAATCCCCAGAAAAACAACTAAATGAAGTGGAGATAGGCAACCTTCCAGAAAAAGAATTCAGAAAAATGATAGTGAAGATGATCCAGGACCTCAGAAAAAGAATGGAGGCAAAGACTGAGAAGATGCAAGAAATGTTTAACAAAGACCTAGAAGAATTAAAGAACAAACAAACAGAGATGAACAATACAATAACTGAAATGAAAACTACACTAGAAGGAATCAATAGCAGAATAACTGAGGCAGAAGAACGGATAAGTGACCTGGAAGACAGAATGGTGGAATTCACTGCTGAGAAACAGAATAAAGAAAAAAGAATGAAAAGAAATGAAGACAGCCTAAGAGACCTCTGGGACAACATTAAATGCAACAACATTCGCATTATAGGGGTCCCAAAAGGAGAAGAGAGAGAGAAAGGACCAGAGAAAATATATGAAGAGATTATAGTCGAAAACTTCCCTAACATGGGAAAGGAAATAGCCACCCAAGTCCAGGAAGCATAGACAGCACAGTCTGTGGGACTGTGGGAAGCACAGTCCCATAGAGGATAAAACCAAGGAGAAACATGCTGAGACACAGAGTAATCAAACTGGCAAAAATTAAAGACAAAGAAAAATTATTGAAAGCAGCAAGGGAAAAACGACAAATAGCATACAAGGGAACTCCCATACAGTTAACAGCTGATTTCTCAGCAGAAACTCTACAAGCCAGAAGGGAGTGGCATGATATACCTAAAGTGATGAAAGGGAAGAACCTACAACCAAGATTACTCTACCCAGCAAGGATCTCATTCACATTCGATGGAGAAATCAAAAGCTTTACAGACAAGCAAAAGCTAAGGGAATTCATCACCACCAAACCAACTCTACAACAAATGCTAAAGGAACTTCTCTAAGTGGGAAACACAAAAGAAGAAAAGGACCTACAAAAACAAACCCAAAACAATTAAGAAAATGGTCATAGGAACATACATATTGATAATTACCTTAAACGTGAATGGATTAAATGCTCCAACCAAAAGACACAGGCTTGCTGAATGGATACAAAAACAAGACCCATATATATGCTGTCTTACAAAAGACCCACTTCAGACCTAGGGTCACATACAGACTGAAAGTGAGGGGATGGAAAAAGATATTCCATGCAAATGGAAATCAAAAGAAAGCTGGAGTGGCAATACTCAAATCAGATAAAATAGACTTCAAAATAAAGAATGTTACAAGAGACAAGGAAGGACACTACATAATGATCAAGGGATCAATCCAAGAAGAAGATATAACAATTATAAATATATACGCACCCAACAAAGGAGCACCACAATACATAAGGCAACTGCTAACGGTAATAAAAGAGGAAGTCGACAGTAACACAATAATAGTGGGGGACTTTAACACCTCACTTACACCAATGGACAGATCATCCAAACAGAAAATAAATAAGGAAACAGAAGCTTTAAATGACACAATAGACCAGATAGATTTAATTGATATTTATAGGCCATTCCATCCAAAAACAACAGGATACACTTTCTTCTCGAGTGCACACGGAACATTCTCCAGGATAGATCACATCTTGGGTCACAAATCAAGCCTCAGTAAATTTAAGAAAATTGAAGTCATATCAAGCATCTTTTCTGACCACAATGCTATGAGATTAGAAATGAATTACAGGGAAAAAAATGTAAAAAACACAAACACATGGAGGCTAAACAATACGTTACTAAATAACCAAGAGATCACTGAAGAAATCAAAGAGGAAATCAAAAAATACCTAGAGACAAATGACAATGAAAACACGACGATCCAAAACCTATGCGTTGCAGCAAAAGCAGTTCTAAGAGGGAAGTTTATAGCTATACAAGCCTACCTAAAGAAACAAGAAAAATCTCAAACAAACAATCTAACCTTACACCTAAAGGAACTAGAGAAAGAAGAAAAAACAAAACCCAAAGTTAGCAGAAGGAAAGAAATCATAAAGATCAGAGCAGAAATAAATGAAATAGAAACAAAGAAAACAATAGCAAAGATCAATAAAACTAAAAGCTGGTACTTTGAGAAGATAAACAAACTTGATAAATCATTAGCCAGACTCATCAAGAAAAAGAGGGAGAGGACTCAAATCAATAAAATTAGAAATGAAAAAGGAGAAGTTACAAGAGAAACCACAGAAATACAAAGCATCCTAAGAGACTACTACAAGCAACTCTATGCCAATAAAATGGACAACCTGGAAGAAATGGACAAATTCTTAGAAAGGTATGACCTTCCAAGACTGAACCAGGAAGAAATAGAGAATATGAACAGACCAATCACAAGTAATGAAGTTGAAACTGTGATTAAAAATCTTCCAACAATCAAAAGTCCAGGACCAGATGGCTTCACAGGTGAATTCTACCAAACATTTAGAGAAGAGCTAACACCCATCCTTCTCAAACTCTTCCAAAAAACTGCAGAGGAAGGAACACTCCCAAACTCATTCTATGAGGCCACCATCACCCTGATACCAAAACCAGACAAAGATACTACAAAAAAAGAAAATTACAGACCAATATCACTGATGAATATAGATGCAAAAATCCTCAACAAAATACTAGCAAACAGAACCCAACAACACATTAAAAGGGTCATACACCATGATCAAGTGGGGTTTATCCCACGGATGCAAGGATTCTTCAATATACGCAAATCAATCAATGTGATACACCATGTTAACAAATTGAAGAATAAAAACCATATGATCATCTCAATAGATGCAGAAAAAGCTTTTGACAAAATTCAACATCCATTTATGCTAAGAACTCTCCAGAAAGTGGGCATAGAGGGAACCTACCTCAACATAATAAAGGCCATGTATGACAAGCCCACAGCAAACATCATTCTCAATGGTGAAAAACTGAAAGCATTTCCTCTAAGATCAGGAATAAGACAAGGATGTCCACTCTCACCACTATTATTCAACATAGTTTTGGAAGTCCTAGCCACGGCAAACAGAGAAGAAAAAGAAATAAAAGGAATACAAATTGGAAAAGAAGAAGTAAAACTGTCACTGTTTGCAGATGACATGATACTATACATAGAGAATCCTAAAGATGCCCCCAGAAAACTACTAGAGCTAACCAATAAATTTGGTAAAGTTGCAGGATACAAAATTAATGCACAGAAATCTCTTGCATTCCTATACACTAACAATAAAAGACCAGGGAGAGAAATTAAGGAAAGAATCCCATTCACCATGGCAACAAAAAGAATAAAATACCTAGGAATAAACCTACCTAGGGAGACAAATGACCTGTATGCAGAAAACTGTAAGACACTGATGAAAGAAATTAAAGATGATACCAACAGATGGAGAGATGTACCATGTTCTTGGATTGGAAGAAGCAATATTGTGAAAATGACTATAAAAGCAATTTTTATGACTATAAAAGTACCCAAAGCAATCTACAGATTCAATGCAATCTCTATCAAATTACCAATGGAATTTTTTACACAACTAGAACATAAAATCTTAAAATTTGTATGGAGACACAAAAGACCCCGAATAGCCAAAGCAGTCTTGAGGGAAAAAAACCGAGCTGGAGGAATCAGACTCCCTGACTTCAGACTATACTACAAAGCTACAGTAATCAAGACAATATGGTACTGGCACAAAAACAGAAACAGAGATCAATGGAACAAGATAGAAAGCCCAGAGATCAACCCATGCACCTACGGTCAACTAATCTATGACAAAGCAGACAAGGATACACAATGGAGAAAAGACAGTCTCTTCAATAAGTGGTGCTGGGAACTCTGGACAGCTACATGTAAAAGAATGAAATTAGAACACTCCCTAACACCATACACAAAAATAAACTCAAAATGGATTCGAGATCTAAGTGTAAGACCGGACACTGTAAAACTCTTAGAGGAAAACATAGGAAGAACACTCTTTGACATAAATCACAGCAAGATCTTTTTAAATCCACCTCCTAGAGTAATGGAAATAAAAACAAAAATAAACAAATGGGACCTAATGAAACTTGAAAGCTTTTGCACAGCAAAGGAAACCATAAACAAGACGGAAAGACAACCCTTAGAATGGGAGAAAATATTTGCAAACGAATCTATGGACAAAGGATTAATCTCCAAAATATATAAACAGCTCATGCAGCTCAATATTAAAAAAATAAACAACCCAATCCAAAAATGGGCAGAAGAGCTAAATAGACATTTCTCCAAAGAAGACATACAGATGGCCAAGAAGCACATGAAAAGCTGCTCAACATCCCAAATTATTAGAGAAATGCAAATCAAAACTACAATGAGGTATCACCTCACACCAGTTAGAATGGGCATCATCAGAAAATCTACAAACAACAAATGCTGGAGAGGGTGTGGAGAAAAGGGAACCTTCTTGCACTGTTGGTGGGAATGTAAATTGATACAGCCACTATGGAGAACAGTATGGAGGTTCCTTAAAAAACTAAAAATAGAATTACCATATGATCCAGCAATCCCACTACTGGGCATATACCCAGAGAAAACCATAATTCAACAAGACACATGCAGCCCAATGTTCATTGCAGCACTATTTACAATAGCCAGGTCACAGAAGCAACCTAAATGCCCATTGACAGACGAATGGATAAAGACGATGTGGTACATGTATACAATGGAATATTACTCAGCCATAAAAAGGAACGAAATTGGGTCATTTGTTAAGACATGGATGGATCTAGAGACTGTCTTACAGAGTGAAGTAAGTCAGAAAGAGGAAAACAAATATCGCATATTAACACATATGTGGAACCTAGAAAAATGGTACAGATGAACTGGTTTGAAGGGCAGAAGTTGAGACACAGATGTAGAGAACAAACATATGGACACCACGGGGGGAAAGCGGAGGGGGGGTGGTCGTGGTGGTGTGATGAATTGCACGATTGGGATTGACATGTATACACTGATGTGTATAAAATTGATGACTAATAAGAACCTGCTGCATAAAAAATAAATAAAATAAAATTCAAAACTTAAAAAAAAAAAGGTGAAATATATTCCTCTTTATCATCAGGTGACAAGCACTCAGATATATAATACATTGATATCTGCACTTCCTTTTGTCCTTTACGGTCACACTCTGCCATCTGTTCCATTATATTTAATGGCAAATTCCAAGGAAACCCAAGCTGTCCAGTCTCCTTTTATTCATTCTCACATTTCATATTAATAGACATCTCTGTCTACCACTGAAACCAACCAACCCTCTTTTCTACCCAGCTTTTTGGTCCTCAGAGTCTACTACTTTCTCATAAACAACTCTCTCAAAAAAAAAAAAATATTTTTAGTGGAGAACTGACTGAAGAGAAGCATGGGAAGTAAGGAGAGCAGAAAGGAGGCTACCTAGCAGTCCAGGTGAGGAAAAAAGTGGCACATGTAGACTGCAATCTGTTTTATAAACAGTGGCCAGATCTGACATGTGTTTTAGAAGTGCAGTGGCTAGGAGTTTATGTTAATTTGAATGAAGGCATGAAGGAGAGGGAGAAGTAGTAAGGACTGATTTCCAGCTTTGTGGCTTAAGGAGAAAAACTGATTGCAGGGTGATACTAATTTCCAATGTGGGAAAGATAGACAGAGGAAAATTATGTTAAGAAAAAAACTACAAATCAAGTCCTTTATTTTAGTTATGCTAACCTTCACATTCAAATGAGGATGCTGAGCAGGAAGTTGGATTTGAAGCTGATGGGGGGTTTGGGCTGAGGCTAACTTCGCAAGTTGTCAGTACATACATTTAAGTATGAATTCTCTGATCTCAGTGAGAGTGAAGAAGTATGCAACTACCTCCCAAAACTAGTATTATTGGCAGTGTCCCACAGGTGGTGGGATTATGATCAGATTTATTTCCTTCCTTGTAACCTTAAATATTTATTGAACATGTACACAAATACAATGGTTTAAAGGAAGATTATTAAAAATATTCAGAAAGACAATATAATCTCTAAGACTCTAGGGATAGCTGTGGTCCCTCTTTTCTCATGGTTTCCTTGACCCCCACACCCCCCTGCATATTGACTCTTCTTCTCTCACTCCACGCATTATGTTTTAATTAGAAAAAAATGCCATTTTAAATACTGTAATCATCTGTTATCTATTGGTGTTTAGTGTTGAAGAGAATTCTGAAGATTTTGTACTTTCCTTTTTTTTTTTTTCTTTTTTTTGGGGGGGGGACTTTACGCTTTTATTTGAGTTTCCTGAAATAAGTATGTATATAGCTTTTCTTTTTTTTTAACATCTTTATTGGAGTATAATTGCTTTACAATGGTGTGTTAGTTTCTGCTGTATCACAAAGTGAATCAGCTATACATATACATACATCCCCATATCCCCTCCCTCTTGCATCTCCCTCCCACCCTCCCTATCCCCACCTGTCTATGGAAACACAAAAGACCCTGAATAGCCAAAGCAATCTTGAGAAAGAAAAACGGAGCTGGAGGAATCAGGCACCCTGACTTCAGACTATAATACAAAGCTACAGTAATCAAGACAGTATGGTACTGGCACAAAAACAGAAATATAGATCAATGGAACAGGATAGAAAGCCCAGAGGTAAACCCACGCACATATGGTCACCTTACCTTTGATAAAGGAGGCAAGAAAATACAATGGGGAAAAGACAGCCTCTCCAATAGTGGTGCTGGAAAAACTGGACAGCTACATGTAAAAGAATGAAATTCGAACACTCCCTAACACCATACACAAAAATAAACTCAAAATGTACTTTCATTTGGATATAATTTCCCCTTCTCAGATGTTCATAGAATTATTTTTAATCTACAAACATATGTGTAATATTTCTTGGCACTTGTTCATTATTTTTTCTAGTTATTATTGAACCCATGTAAAATGGTCTGACAGCACCACGTCCCAGAGTCTGGGAAAACAACGGGAACTTGTAGGCGAACCCTGACCAGACCCTTCTCACATGATCAGCCTAATGATGGGATTACTGTTTTAGCTTTTGTCTGTGATCACCTTATATTGTGACACCTTGTGGAAAAACTTTAGGTTGAAAATGACAAACAACAAGGAAGAATTACAAAGCCAGAGCTGGGCAGGGCTTTGGTCTCACATCTAGCCTTGCCTATTCTATAGCTGGGAAAACTGGATAGAGAATTGCCCGTGTTCCCACCATGACCAGTCCAGGGCAGCTGAACACAGGCTCTGCTCCATTTGTTTGTTCATATTTTTCATGATTTTCCAGATAGAGAACTGGATTTCTGAAAATACTTGACTGTGCTCTGAATGCTTCATTTTAAAATTAAATGCATTCAGGACTTTCCTGGTGGTGCAGTGGTTAAGAATTTGCCTGCCAATGCAGGGGACATGGGTTCGATCCGGGAAGATCCCACATGCCATGGAGCAACTAAGCCCATGTGCCACCACTACTGAGCCTGCGCTCCAGAGCCCGAGAGCCACAACTACTGAGCCCACGTGCCACAACTATGGAAGCCCACGCGCCTAGAACCCGTGCTCCACAACAAGAGAAGCCAACACAATGAGAAGCCCGTGCACCACAATGAAGAGTAGCCTCTGCTCACCGCAACTAGAGAAAGCCTGGGTGCAGCAACAAAGACCCAATGCAGCCAAAAAAAAAAAAGAATTAAATGCATTCAATTCTTGATCTTCATGGCAGGTTTGCATTAGAGATCACTTCCAATACCAAGAAAAATTAGGAAGTTATGAAAAAAAAAATTGTTTTCTCGTCTACTCTTTATTTAGTACTTCATGCTATTATATACCTATATATCTCTATATACCTATATCTATACACACACACACACACACACACACACACAAGGCAAAGACACACCACACGCCCACACACCTTCTTAATCTTTCTTTGATGTCTTTCATCTTTTCTTTTCTTTTATTGCCTTTTCTTCTCAGTCTTCTAGAACAGGTTTGCCTTTTCACTGTATGAATTAATTTATTTTCCTTCTCTCTTGCAAGCTAGTCATTCTAACAGTTCTTAAAATTTGCAATCAAAATTTTATACCTATGGAATCTTTTCTAATCACAGGTGATTTCTTCCTTATAACTTATTCTTCTAAATATGTGTGCCATTTTCTTGAATCTTTTAAAAAAATGAATCAAATTAAAAGGAGATTTTAAAAAATATATCTGAATCTATATATTTTTAAAGGTCAAGAATTTGTTTCCTGTGCTTACCTATTTTGGAGGAAGCTCCTCCTCACCGGCTCTCTGACTGCTGTGCCCACTTGCTCCTTACCTTTCCCACTCTGAGAGGAATTCCCACTAGTCCAACTTTTTACAGCTTAAGTTACCTTGCCCTCAAAGGGAAGTTTGCTTTCAGTTTCCTCAGTTTGCCTAACTTACAGCCTCAAACCCACAGAGGTCACTCACACTAACTCAGGAGGCACGCCACACTTTGAGAGGCGCTCTTACTGGCATCAGTTCTTTAGGCCACATCCAATACCATTCTGTCTCTCCTCTAGCATATGGATGGCACCTGTATTAATTTTTTATTGATGTTGTAACAGATTACAGCAAACTTATTAGCTTACTACACCCATTTATCTTCATCTCCTCCACCAGATTTACTTTCCCATAGCTCCTCAAGGTCAAAAATTTTGGTAGGATCAGCTGGATCCTCTGCTCTGGGTCTCACAAGATCAAATTTAAAGGTTTGGCTGCATTAGGCTCTTTTCTGGAGGACTTGTAGGAATGAGGTCTCCATCTCCTCGCTGGCTGTAAGCCAGAGTCTGCTATCTGCTGTTAGATACTACTTGCATTCCTTCGCATCCGGTTCCCTCCATCATCAAAGTCCCTAGGACATACTGAGTCCTCCTCATACCTTGAATTTCTCTGCTTTTTTTCCTTAGTTCCTTATTCTACTTTTAAGGACTCACGTGATTAGGCTGGGTCCACAGATAATCCAGCATAATCTCCATATCTTCAAATCAACTGACTGATAACCTTAACTGCATCTGCAAAGTCCCCGTTTTTTGTCTAACATAACATAACCAACAAGAGGTAGAGCTCATATAGGCAAAATTTTGCCTGTCACCACACCCTTCCCAGAATACATGGAGGGAACGAGAGAAGAGAACGGTAAGAGAGAAAGATACATGTTTTAGAGGACTGAGTCATTCATTCTTCAACAGAAAGCAGGCATAAATTGCCTACTGTTATTTAAATTAAACTCACTATTCATAATAAAGCAACTAAGATAGTTCAGGATTATGCATATACACATGCCCTAAAAGACAAAGGATCAGTAGTCTTAAGATCCCAACAATTTCATATGGTAGCCATTTCCTGTGGCTTTCAATCAAAAACAAGGGTGAGTAAATTATTTGGGAGAAGTGATATTCCAGACTGTCTATTCAAAATTAGAGAAGGAAGGGGAAGGTATTTGTTCAATTTTACTGAATAGTCATTAAATGAAGTGTTTAAGTAAATTAGATTTTGGGAAAGAAAGAGAAAAGCAAAAAAAAAAAAAAAAGAATTTACTAGGTGAGTACATTTCCGTGGTGCAAAGAAGCAAGTTAATTAAAACACATGCATTGTGAAGGTTCAATGTACTGGGTGTCAAGGTATACATCTGAATTCACCTTGTTTATATAATATTGGGGTAGACAGTAAATAAGCACAGACTCTAGAGTGCATCTTCCTAAACTGTAGTTATATATACTAACAGTGTCTGTATTCTATTGTAGTTATCAAAAGAGGACAAAAAGCACCCCCACCACAAGGACTGTGCATACAGCATCTCTTAGAAGCTACTCATTTTTAGATTTTTTTCCAATTAATCTTCATTCTAATGCTCTTTTACATTTCATCTATCTTCCATTTTTCAGTGTGATAAAAATGAAATGGTGCCAATGAAAATGGGCTAAGGTTTTCACTGCAACTTTTTTTAATAGAATAAATTGATAACTTCTGGAAAAGCTGGCAATGTAAAAGTTTGTTTATAGACTCTATTTCCACTGAAGTTGAACAAAATTACAAACAAAAAGTGAATTTTTAAAGAGGCAGAGGAAAAAAACACATGATTACTCTTGAAACTAAGGAACAACCAAAAGTATAAGGAATTTTAGTCACATAGAAAACAAATTAGATAAAATGAAATGGACACACCAAAAGCCAACACTCAACTCATTTCAAGGAAGAGATTAAGTGTTGTTGCTGAGACTACACCTTGGCTTTTCTGATCCTGCTGCATGAAAGTTGTTATCAATAAATGAAGAACAAGATGACAAGACACTATGGAAAACAGCATGGAGTCTCTTCAAAAAGTTAAAAATATAGCTACCATATGATCCAGCAGTTCCACTTTTGAGTATTTATCCCAAGAATATGAAAACACTAACTCAAAAAGATACGTACCCCCATGTTCATTGCAGCACTAATTACAATAGCAAAGACACAGAAGAAACATAAGTGTCCACAGATGAATGAATGGATAAGGAAATTGTGGTATACACATACAATGGAATATTTTTCAGATTAAAAAAGAATGGAATCTTGCCATTTGCAACAACATGGATGGACCTGAAGAGCATTATGCTAAGTGAAATAAGTCAGAAAGAGAAACACATATACTGTACGATCTCTTGTATCTGGAATCTAAAAAATAAACACCAAATTCACAGAAAAAGAGATCTGGCAGGTGGTTGCCAGAGCTGGGGATGGGGTGGTGGGAGAAATCAGATAAAAAGGTAAAAAAAGGCAAATACTGTAAATATTTGTTAAATGTTAGTTTAGCTGAAGTAAGTCTGTATATGTTTTATATAAGTGTTAAAAAGGAAAGATGATCTCATCTACTATGTAATACATTGAGCAAAGTATATACAGGTAATTTATAAACTTCTGATTGTGATGATGCCTTGAGAAAGGGAAAAAAATTAAAATATCTTTAGCTATGACATGAATCATATATTTCCATCTTTGATTACTAAATTATGACATACATCTTTAAATACTTTATAAGAAAAAAAGGTGGCTATTTTACATTGAAGTCTTTATATGATAGCTGATGTCATGTGTTATCTAAAGTACTTAATTTAAAAAAGGATTTTTAATACCTTAATGAATAATCTCAACTTAAATAAAAGATGAGACAACAAAAACAAAATGAACTGTAAAAGAATTCTGCAGGGCGAAAGAAAACATGGCCGGCCCTCTATATCCACAGATGTGGAACCCACGGATACAGAGGGTTGACTGTAAGGGACGTCAGCATCTGTGGATTTTAGTACCTGCAGAGGATCATGGAACCACTGTCTGGTATGGCAGATATGTTGGAATTATTAGACAAATAATTAAAAAAGAAAACTATGATTAATATCTTAAGGCTTTGATGGAAGAAGCAGATAAAAATTCAAGAACAGATGGATAATGTAAGCAGAGAAATGTAGACTATAAAAGTAAGAAAATGCTAGCAATAAAAAATACTAAAACAGAAGAATGCTTCTTCTGGGCTCATCAGTACAATGGACACAGCTGAGTAAAGAGTCTCTGAGCTTGAGGATATAATAACAAACTTCCAAAACTGAAAAGACAAGAGAAGAAAGGCTGGAAAAAACAAAGAACAGAATATCCAAATATCCAAGAACTGTGAGAATACTTGTAGAAGAAAGAAAAAGGAAGAGAAAAAAATATTTGAGGCCATAATAACTAAGAATTTTCTCCATTTTAATATCAGACACCAAACCACAGACCCAATAAGCTTGGAGAACAACAAGCAAGATAAATGCCCTCCCAAACTACACCTAGGCATACTGTATTCAAACTTCAGAAAATCAAACGTAAAGAAAAAAAATCTTGAAAGAAGCTAAAAGTGAAAAAATCCACCTTACCTATAGAGGAAAAAGATAAAAATTACATGAAACTTCTCCTCAGATACCATGCAAACAATAAGCCAGTGAAATATGAAGTGGAAAACACATTACATTTACTTTTACTTTCGCACCCCACAAAATGAAATACTTAGGCATAAATCTAACAAAATTCGTATAAGACATATGAGAAAAACTACCCTCTGATAAAAGATACCAAAGAAGAGCTAAATAAGTGCAGAGATATTCCATGTTCATGGATAGGAAGACTCGATATTATCAAGATAGCAGTTCTTCCCAACTTGACCCATAGATTCACTCAATCTCAATCAAAATACCAACAAGTTGTGGATATTGACAAAATGACTCTAAAGTTTATATGGAGAGGCAAAAGACCCAGAAGAGCCAACACAATATTGAAGGAGAAGAACAAAGTTGAAAGACTGACACTATCCAAATTCAAGACTTACTATAAAGGTATAAAGGTACAACAATCAAGACAGTGTGGTGCTGGTGAAAGAGTTAGATAAACAGATCAATGGAACAGAAATAGAAAGCCTAGAAACAGGTGTGATGAATTGGGTGATTGGGATTGACATGTATACACTGATGTGTATAAAATTGATGACTAATAAGAACCTGCTGTATAAAAAAATAAATAAAATTCAAAAATTGAAAAAGAAAAAGGAAAGCCTGGAAACAGACCCACATAAATACAGTCAACTGATATCTGACAAAGGAGCAAAGGCAATACAGTGGAGAAAAGATAGTCTTTTCAACAAGTGATACTTGGATAACTGGACATCTACATAAAAGAAAACTAAACTAGTCACAGAACTCACACCCTAAACAAAAATGTACTCAAAATGGATCAGAGACCTAAATGTAAAACACAAAAATATAAAACATATATACAGGTATATAAAAATATGTATTAAAATCAAATATAATATAGAACACTAATATATATAGTATAGGAGAAATATATATTTTAGTATATATATATAGTGTAGGAGAAATCTCAGTGACCTTGGGTATAGCAATGACTTTTTAGGTAAAACACCAAAGGCACAATTCCTGAAAGAAGGAATTGATAACTTAAATTTGATTAAAATTGCAAACTCCTCCTCTGAGAAAGACAATCACAAGAGAATGAGAAGCCAAGCCAAAGTTTATGAGAAAATATTATAAAAGGCCTATCTAATAAAGGATTGTTATCCAAACTATACAAAGAGTTCTTGAAGCTCAGCAGTAATGAACAACCCAATTAAAAGAGTAGGCAAAAGACCTAATATTTCACCAAAGAAGACCTACAGATGAAAAGATGTTCATCATCATATGGCATTGGGAGTTGCTAATTAAAACAACAATGAGATATCACTATATACCTGTTAGAAAGTCAAAATCCAAAACAATAACAATGCCCAATACTAGCAAGGATATGGAGCAACAGGAACTCTCATTTAAACAGGTGGGGATACAAAATGGTACAACCCCTTTGGAAGACAGTTTGACAGTTTCTTACAAAATTTAGCATGCTTTTTCCATATGATCCACCAATTGTGTTCATTGGAATTTACCTAAATGAACTGAAATCTCATGTCCACACAAAAACCTGCACACAGATGTTTATAAAAGTAGTATTCATAACTGCAAAAACTTAGAAGCAACTAGGATGTCCTTCAGTAGGTGAACAGATAAAGAAACTAAATCATTCAGACAATTGTATATTATTCAGTGCTAAAAAAAAATGAGCTATCAAGCTATGAAATGACATGGAACAATCTTAAATGCATATTACTAAGTGAGAGAAGCCAAGCTGAAAAGGCTTTAAGCTATGTGATTACAACTACATGACACTCTGGAAAACACAGAACCAAGGAGACAGTAAGAAGTTCAGTAGTTACCAGGAGTCAGGGTGGAGGGAGAGAGGAACAGGCAGAACACAGAGGATTAGTAGACAGAACACACAGGAACAGTACAACTATTCTATACGATACTACAATGGTGGATATATTTGTGAAAGTCCATACAGTGTACAACACCAAGAATGAACTGCTATATGAACTATGACTTTGGGTGATTATGATGATGAAATAAAATTTATACTTTAAGGCAGAACAAGAAAAGTTAAACATAAAATTCTCTCTCTGTGTTTGTTTGAGACTTCTCCCTCCCTAATGTGCAGTGTGGATCTGCATTACACATTAATCAGAGCTCCTCAAAGAGGGGAGTGTGGGCTCAACTGTAAAGATCGATTTTTTTTTCTTTCTTCTGACACTAGCAACGTTACTTCTTAAAAGAATATCGTTCCTTCCCAGCTCTGTAGGGGGTCATCGTGACTTGCTATTGGCTTTGAATGTGTTTACCTGGACTATGTATCCTTGGTTAGCTTTATGTAAAATATCAGTATCTCATTTTGATGTATGATCCTTTGTCTCAAAAATGTATATGACTATGCATTCGACTTCTAACAGGTGGAACAGTTCTCAGAGCTTTCTGAGAATCAGCTTCCCAGGTTATAATCCTCAGTTTGGCTCCAATAAAATTCCCTTTTTTTCTTCTTAATAGTTAATTGAATTTTCGTCCACAATGTGTCAATGTAGATTCATCAATTTTAACAAATGTACCACTCTCTTGGGGGATGTGATAATCAGGAAGGTTGTGTGAATGGGGGTGGGGGTGCAGGGATTATATAGGAACTGTGAATCTAATACTGCTCTAAAAATTGTTTTCTAATTAAAAAAATAAGAGTCAATTGCCATTATTTCACTGCTGAGAGTGTTAGTTGTAGAAGAATTGTTTAAGTTTTCTGAAGACATATAAATAACCAGTAATAGAATTAAGGGAGGAGAGGATGGGGGGGGTGGAAGGATAAAAATATCAAAAATATCACAGAAAAATTAATTAAGAGAGAAAAGAAACTGTAATAGGGAACAGCAAATCTGACCCCATGTTGGATCTGTTTCTTTTACTCTAAGCTTTGGGCTCTGTTGCCTGTGCTTAGTCATGCTGGCTCTGCACCTTTGTAAAAGAATGTTGCCTATAGCGTGAAATATACAGGATAGCCTATCCTCAGGGCTCTGACCTTCAAGAGTCCCATTCATAGAGATAAAAAGTTGCAGAACAGAGAATAACATTTGTCTTGTTGGAGGTTTATAGGAACATCTGACCTGACATACACGGATAAGCTGTAAGAACAAAGGATTCCTACACCAAGAAGTTTGTAATAACCAACCACCCTCCTCCCCTTTTTAGTATAAAAGAAGCCTCAACTCTGACTGGGGTAAGATGGTTCTTTGGGACACTAGTCTGACATCTTCTCAGTCTGCTGGCTTTCCAAATAAAGTCGTTATTCCTTGCCTCAACACTCATTTCCTGATTTACTGGCCTGTAGTGCAGTGAGCAGAACAAGTTTGGACTCAGCAACAAAAGGAGTAAAAAGTATTCCAAAAAAGAAAATAAATTAAGAATTTAAAAGACCTAACATAACATACTGTATGGTATAGTAAATATGTATGAATTAATGGTCACCTAATCGATGACAAAGGAGGCAAGAATATACAATGGAGAAAAGAGAGTCTCTTCAATAAGTGGTGCTGGGAAAACTGGACAGCTACATGTAAAAGAATGAAATTCGAATACTCCCTAACACCATACACAAAAATAAACTCAAAATGGATTAAAGACCTGACTGTAAGGCCAGACATTATAAAACCCTTAGAGGAAAACAGGTGGAACACTCTTTGACATAAATCGCAGCAGGATCTTTTTTGACCCATCTCCTAGAGTAATGCAAATGAAAACAAAAATAAACAAATGGGGTCTAATTAAACTTAAAAGCCTTTGCACAAGACAAAAAGACAAGCCTCAGAATGGGAGAAAATATCTGCAAACGAAGCAACTGACAAAGGATTAATCTCCAAGATATACAAACAGCTCATGCAGCTCAATATCAAAAAAACAAACAACCCAATCCAAAAATGGGCAGAAGACCTAAATAGACATTTCTCCAAAGAAGACATACAGATGGCCAACAAACACATTAACAAGATGCTCAACATCACTAATTATTAGAGAAATGCATATCAAAGCTACAAGTACCTCACACCCATCAGAATGGCCATCATTAAAAAATCTACAAACAATAAATGCTGGAGAGGGTGTGGAGAAAAGGAAACCCTCTTGCACTGTTGGATGTAAACTGATATAGCCACTATGGAGAACAGTATGGATGTTCGTTAAAAACCTAAAAACAGAACTATCATATGACCCAGCAATCCCACTACTGGGCATATACCCCGAGAAAACCACAATTCAAAAAGACACATGCACCCCAATGTTCATTGCAGCACTATTTGCAATAGCCAGGACATGGAAGCAACCTAAATGTCCATCAACAGAGGAATGGATAAAGAAGATGTGGTACATATATACAATGGAATATTACTCAGCCATAAAAAGGAATGAAATTGGATCATTTGTAGAGACGTGGATGGACCTAGAGACTGTCATACAGAATGAAGTAAGTCAGAAAAACAAATATTGTATATTAACGCATATATGTGGAGTCTAGAAAAATGGTATAGATGATCTTATTTGCAAAACTGAAATAGAGACACAGACATAGAGAACAAAGGTACAGACACCAAGGGGGGAAAGTGGGGGTGGGATGAATTGGAAGATTGGGATTGTCGTATATACACTATTGATACTATGTTTAAAATAGATAACTAATGAGAACCTACTGTATAGCTCAGGGAACTCTACTCAGGGCTCTGTGGTGACCTAAATGGGAAGGAAATCCAAAAAAGAGGGGATATTTGTATACGTATAGCTGATTCACTTTGCTGTACAGTAGAAACTAACACAACATTGGAAGCAACTATATTCCAATAAAAATTAATTATAAAAGATAAAATAAAAAACAGCAACAACAAAATACCCTATTTGAAAGAAAAACATAAGAAACGACTCTTAGTTTGAGTCAAAAGAATCCAACCACTGCCAAGGCCATCGGCTATAGACACACATAAAAAAGAAAGTGACTCAGAAGATGGGTAAAATGCACCAGGAAAATGCAAAGAAATAAAAAGCTAAAGTCACAATATTAAAAACAGATCTGGTGGAATTCAAAGTAAAAAGTCTTAAAGAGGATAACTTTTTGATGAAGGATACTGTCTAAAAGTAAGGCATATCAAAACCTTATGCACAAAATTGAATATAGTTAAAATCTAAAGAGGAAAAAAGTTGAAACCTAAGAAATGCTTACAAAAAATAGAAGATCGGTGAAAAATAGTCTCTGAATATATAGAACAAGTAAGGTCATTTTACTTATTGTTATATATTGAGGTCTACTCTCTGAAAACAGAATTCATCTTATTTTCAAGCAGCATCCATGGAATATTTACTAGAATTAAGCATATATTAGGAAGTGGTAACTATCAGTTTTCACAGTACATATAATATGTTGCATTTCTGTAAGTAAGTTAAAATATTATATATCTAAAAAAGTATAGAGAGCAAAATATTAACATTTATATTTGTATCTTGGGATTATGACTTATTTTTCTTGTTTACTTCTTCCAGCAAAATTTAAGTGTTTTACAAGGAACTTGCATGAAATTTTTAACTTAAATGGTCAATGTTACTATAAAAAATAAACTTAGTTATTAAATAAAGTGACCCAAATAGTTTTTAAAATAAAAGTTTTCTTAAAACAAGAGTGGAAGCACACTTTTCCTAGGAAAGTTTATGAAATGTTAGGAACAGAATCTCAAAGCTTTGCTATTCTGTCAAGTCAAGAGTGCCTTTAGATGTTATCATTTTGGCATGTATATTTCCTGTCTCTTTCTTTTCACACTTAGGCATATTCCAAACTCACACATGCTACTCAATCCTTTGAAGCAATGTTGATCACTGGTCCCAAGTGACTTCAGCTTTGGCTACAAACTGACTTTGTAAATACGCTTCCCAGATATGCCTAGTAAAAGAAAAATGTCAACATTCAAGTAAGATCACTTTCCTACTAATTCCTAAGCAATGACCCTAACCAAATGCTGAAATACAAGATTCCGAGAAGAGCTCATTGGTTTTTAAAGAGTAAGTATTAAAGAAAGGGAAGGTAAAAAGTAAATATGTTTTAAAAATATGTTTTAAAAGTGTTTACAGTTTTAAAAGTTGAAAAATAATACTGTACCCTAAATACATGATCAATTTGGTTCTTGGCTTAAAAGTCACAAAAAGATTTATCTCCAAACCAAATGTACTTGTTCCGTTTTTCTTTTAGGAGGCTCCAAAGGAGTCCTAATACATAGACCATTCTTTTCTACCCAATCCTGAACAGTTTTAGAAAAAGAACAAAAGTGGCACTTGAGATCAGACTCAAACACATGGCTTCATCCACGTATATCAGCCTAGCAGTATCGTGAATAGCACACACCAGAATTAGGCAGAATTATCCACACAGACCCAGGCAAGTATGGATCCATAAGGTATCCCTCAGAGGATGAGCAATGGAACCTGTACTCAAATATCTTTTACCACACTCAGCCCGTTTCCTCTCACCTCTCTTAGTTGCCTTTGCTGTACCTTCCTCTTGCTTACAATTCTAAATGTCGGCGTGCCGAGCTGTTAGTCCTTGGACCACATCTATTTTCCTGACTACACTCACTCTCTAGAGTCTAGATGATCTCATCCTGTCCCATGATTTCAACTTTGATCTCTGAGCTGATGCCAAGCGTGGGCTTTTCCTGGTGAACTCCAGGGTTATGTATCCACTCTTGTGTTCAATATCTCCACTTGGAAGTCTGGCATCTTAAATTCAATGTGTCTAAAACTGAAGTCTTGATCTTTACCTTCCAACTGCACCAAAAACAGCTCCTTTCCCAATCTTGCCCACCTCAATTAACTGCAAATTCATTCTTCAGTTACTCAGATCAATATCTTTGATGTTTATCTTTGTTCTTGATGCTTACCGTTCTTCATACTGCATCTCATTTATCAGCAAATTTTGCCACCCATTCTTCAAATATGCCTAGACTCCAACTCTTTTTTTTTCTTTTGGCTGTGTTAGGTCTTCATTGCTGTGCACAGGCTTTCTCTAGTTGCGGTGAGCGGGGGCTACTCTTTGTTGTGGTGTGCAGGCTTCTCATTGCGGTGTCTTCTCTTGTTGCGGAGCACGGGCTCTAAGCCTGCGGGCTTCAGTAGTTGCAGAACGCGGGGTCAGTAGTTGTGGCTTGCAGGCCCTAAAGTGCGCAGCCTCAGTAGTTATGGTGCATGGGCTTAGTTGCTCCGCGGCATGTGGGATCTTCCCAGACCAGGTATTGAACCCGTGTCCCCTGCATTGGCAGGTGGATTCTTAACCACTGCGCCACCAGGGAAGTCCCCAGAATCCAACTCTTTCTAGCCACCTTCACTGTTAGCACCATCATCTCGGTTCTGGATTGTATCAATAACCTCTTAACTCTACTTTTGTTTCAATCTTCCCCATCCCCAAAATGAGCCTCATCACAGGAGTCAAGTGATTTTGTTAAGACACAAGTCAAATTAGGTTATTTCCCACCTACTTCCCAGCTACTCTGTTTCCTTGCTCTTCCTCAAACTCTGGAGGCGATCTCTGCTTCAGGCCCTTTGCATGACTACAGAAGGTTCTGCTTGGAATGCTCTAATTCCGGACATCTACATGCCTCTCTCCCGCACTTCCTTCAGGTGTTAGTTACAATCACCTTCTCAGTAAGGCCTTCCCTGTACTTCCTATCTAAAATTTCAGCTCCCTCCCAGCTAAATATTTCTTCTCTGCTTTTTTAACCCTTGTCACTTTAAAAACACTTATTATGTTTATTTTCTGTGTCTCTTATCAGAATGTAAGGTATTTTTGTCTGTTTTCTTCACAGCTGCAACTCCAGTGCCCAGAACAATGTCTGATATACATAAGCACTCAATACTATTTATTAAATGAATGGGTTAGCTCACATCTACGAGGAAGAAGGGCTGAACTGAGCCAAGCAAGCCTGGTTTTTTTCCCCCCAAATTTACCATCTTATCAGAACTGCCCTTCCCTAAAGCACAGTGAGTGAAGGAGCAAAAGGGGGGCCATGGGTGTTATAGTGCAAGGAGCTCCAAGAACAAAGAAGGAACACAAGGAGTGAGGAACAGGTGTTCTGTAACACTTTCTTTGTTTCCATATTCTGAATTAAAAACTAAAGTAATGTTGCAGTTATAATCCCAGAAACTCTAAAACAGGTCTTCTTACTATGGTCTGAGCGCCAAATCTGGCCTGCAACCTGTTTTCTGTATGGCTCTTGACTTAAGAATTTTTTTTCACATTTTGAAAGGATCAGAAATATAAGGAAAAGAAGAAGAGCATCCTCCTACTCAAATCTCAAAACTTCTCCAAGCAAGAGAGCTTAACTTTTGAGTTTAATTTTGTTTCGTTTCTTATATAAGAGATGTCATTTGTGCAATCAGTGCCATGCCAAGAAACAAACAATACACACACACAAACTATCATCTTCAGGAAGCATTGAAGGATTCTGAAATGGAGAGACATTCTGCATTTATCCCCAGTCTTGTTGAGAAAAACAGGGCCTCCTCCTGACATATTCCCAGGCCCTGAGTGCACAGCAGCAGGGTTGAATCTGTTCTCTGCATTTTCTTCCAGCTGGATATATCAGGTGCTCTCGGCAAGGGCACTCTAAAGAATAGGCTACCACTGCAGTGCATTTGGGAAATGGTGTTCGAGAGACAATAAAAGGGGCCCTGGCTTAAAGTATATTAAGGGATCACAGGACTACATCTTAACTGCATTTTCAGATCTTTTGATTCAAAGACACACTTCTTATCTCCCAAGGGGTGAGGCCAACCTACCAGAGAATACAGACAGTGCCTCACAAATAAGGTTGCCAACTGCATGTCAGGCACGATGAGTAAGAACACCGTGAGGGGCTCCTTCACTGCCTGCAATGCAGAGTCAAATGGGTCAGGGAGGAAACTCAGGGCGTCTGTGCTGAGCCACAGCCTAAATGTCAAGGCAAACCTGCATCACGGTGGCACTGAAGTTGTTCATTGTCCACCTGGGGCTACACTGGGAACGGGACATACATTATGCTCACTCTACCTGGCAGCTTTGCTTGTCTACTCCCTTTGGATATTTCATTTACAACCTTTTCCATAGAGTAATAGGAGGCCAGAGGGTGTGAGCAGGTGTGAGCAAAGGGAATACCAAGCTGATATACATACATACATCACTGAAATAACAGGTTTTACCTACATGTATAGTGAAGACTCACAGCAACCTCGTCCCATTTTATACCCATTATGTTTGTACGTGTCACTTTCCTAATAGGATTTGAGATGATTAGAGGGCATGCATACCATACAAGTTACTATAAATTCTCAAAATTGTGAAAAGGACAAGAAAGCAAATATGGCAAATCTGAAGCCTGTAAACAGCTGTTGTGATCAACTTTCCAATTACCTTCAGTTTGCTGTTAGCCAACTCACCTTTCCTGGTAGAGCCACATGGGCCTAGCATCTAGTCAACCGCCATTAAGCCATGAATGAATTGCCGTACAACAGTCTTCTCATTCTTTTCTGTACCCAATTGCCCAGGAAACTCATGGAACAGATTCCCTCCAGAAACGTCCTGGCTTTCTAATTAAATGCGTCTCTAAATTTAATCAATGTTTATTTTGCCAGTGAAAATTTTACTAGGAAATGGTGTAAATGGAAGCACATTTTATCACAGATTGCCAACTAATAAATAGACCAATAGTCAGAGAGGAAAATTCTAAATATCTGTGGGCTGCCTTTTTGCTTATTGTATTTTTCCAATTCTTTTTAAACTTACTTGGTAACCAAAGATCCTTTGAGTTGTGTGTGTATGTGATTCACTTCCATCAGCCCCCTGCAGTTTAATTGGACTGCTTTCTCACCTTATATATCCTATTCACTCACTCCCCATGCTCTTGCCTTCTCTCCTGCAGAAACAAAGGAAGATGGGTGAAGATTTCTTTGAAGTCGTTTCAGCTCCCATGACAGTGTATATGCTATCTCGTTATCAAAAACAAACAAACAAAATCACTGTAGTCCAACTGCAGACATAGCCAAGCAAGTGAACCAGCACAGATACCGTTCCATAAACCAAATATATAATAGACAAGACCTACTTATTGCTCAATGAACTGGACTCCAAGGGCTTTGGGCCTTACCTCTGTTCTTTAAAATCATGTTTGATTTAATCAACACATGACAGCAGCAGGGTAGATGTCAATAATCCTGATATTTAACATTCCCCACACTCAAATTGTGAGAGCTGTTACCTATGAATTATTTCTATGGGTCTTTTTTCTTTACAGGACACTTTGTGATGGTATGGAACCATGCTGTCTTGCCTGTTTTCAGACCTCCACACTCACGTATACCACAGCTTATTCAACAAGTCCATTCTGGTATCTAAAATGCACCTCATATCTCAACGTATTCCAGAATGAATCATCACATCCCCACCACATTTTGTCCTCGTTCAGTGGTCCTACGCCAATGAATCACACTTCCCTCCATTCAGCTGCACAAGCCCCACACCCAGGAATTGTGTGAGAACACCTTAACCCTCGCGCCAAGTCAAATCCATCACAATATCCTGTTTAACCTCCTAAATAGTTCCCAAATATACTGTTTTCCCCTTAATTCCACATCATCCTTGTCTTTGATACCACAATTTCTAATATTTGTTCTGTTACACTGCCGATCTGTTTTTGAAAAAGTAGCCGGGATTATCATTTAAAAATGCAACTCTGATCAGGGCACTTAACAGCTGCATTCCACTCAAAATGATAAAAATCCAGCAGTGGTTTTCTCCATTGCTCTTAGGATCAAGACCAACATCCTTAACACATTATTCATGGCTCCTACGTGGGTCAGCCCTGCCTATATCTCAAGTTTCACCCCATTTCTCACTCTCTCTCACGATCCAGCCATACTTCCATTTTCTCTTCCTTTAGTCCTTCCAACTCCCTATTCTCATTTTTGCCATAGGACCTTTATACAGAATGTAGCTCTACCCAGAATGCCCTCTCTCCACCCTAAGGCTTTCTGAATAACTAAGTCTCACCATTCAAGTCTTAGCCAAGTGTCCCTTCCTCAATGAAGCCTTCTCTAAGCCCTCAGGCTAAGACACATTCCTTTCTTATACTCTCCTCTATTCTTCCCTTTAGATCACTTGTCTGAGTTTGTCATGATATTCTTCGTATCAAGGGTATGATTTCTAAATTAATATTTGTCTCTCCCATGAGACTAAACTCCATAAGACAAGGAGTTGTGGTGTTTAAAAGTTACCTCTCTATGCCAGTATCCAACAGTGTATCTACCAGTGTATCTTTTAGGCATCAATTGGCTGACTGACCAAGTAACAATTTTAAGACAAATTTGTGAACTTTGACTATAATTACAGAAGTAGAGTCTATGGATTATGTTTTCAGACTCTATATATTTAAGAAGTATCTCAATGTAATTTTGATCTAGCCATGCTTGGAAACCACTGTTAAAGGAAAACTATTTCTTTACTTACAACACTTGATACCAGATGTGCAGTATTTTTTTTTTAAATTAATTTGGTTGTATTTCTTTTTTTTTTTTTTTAATTTATTTATTTATGGCCGTGTTGGGTCTTCGTTTCTGTGCGAGGGCTTTCTCTAGTTGCGGCAAGTGGGGGCCACTCTTCATCGCGGTGCGCGGGCCTCTCATTATCGCGGCCTCTCTTGTTGCGGAGCACAGGTTCCAGACGCGCAGGCTCAGTAGTTGTGGCTCACGGGCCTAGTTGCTCCGCGGCATGTGGGATCCTCCCAGACCAGGGCTCGAACCCGTGTCCCCTGCATTGGCAGGCAGATTCTCAACCACTGCGCCACCAGGGAAGCCCGATGTGCAGTATTTTTTTCTCCCCACACCAACTAATTTTCCAACTCTTCCAACACCAACTGGGTGTCCTATAATTTATTCAATTCTGACACTAATTACCTGGAGTTAGTGCCAGTCTCTACAGCTTTAAAGGCTCAGTCCCAAAAGACAGCCCTCACTTCTGATGCCAGTCACAAGTAATGGGTCCCAGGGGACCCACATTTCTGTCTAATGTGGCTACAAAGTCAGGAGTTCCCACAATCACCCCCACTCAGCTTTGATAATTTGCTGGAATGGCTCACAAAACTCAGGGAAACATTTATTTACTATTACTTATTTATTATAAAGGAAAAAGATGAACAGGCAGATGAAGGAATACATAGTGCAAGGTCTAGCAGGCTTCCAATCACAGAAGCTTCTGTCCCTACAGGGACAGAGTATACAAGCTTCCTGGCATATGGATATGTTCACCAGCTCAGAAGTTTTCCAAACCCCAGAGTTGAGGGATTTTTATAGAGATGTCATCACATAGGCATGATCAATTATTAACTCAATCTCCAGCCCCTCTCCCCTCTCTGGGGACTAGGCTGTGGGGTTGAAAGTTCCAAGCTTCTAAGCATGGCTTGGTCTTTCTGGTGACCAGCCCCCATCCTAAAGCTATCCAGGAGCTCACCAAGAGTCACTTCATTAGAACAAAAGATTCTCCTAACACCCAAGAAATTCCAAGGGATTTAGGAGCTCTTTATAAAACCCGATCAACCCCATCACTCAGGAAATTACAAGGGTTTTAGGAACTCTGTGTCAGGAACTGGGGTCAAAGACTAAATATTAGAACACATGATGCCCCTAGCCTTCCTATCATTCAGGAAATTACAAGGGTGTTTGAAGCTCTGTGTCAGCAACTGAGGTCAGAGACCAAATACATATTTCTTATGTCACAACTGTCTTAGAAAATGTCTAGCTCACATAATGCGAGAAGGTTTCGAATAACTTCCCAGGAGGTAATTATCTGAACTCTGCCAGGCATTCTAAGGTTGAGGTGGGGAAATGGTACCATAGGGGAGTCACTACTTAAAAAGCTGTATATTTCATTTGGGAAGCGTTCATTGTTAGAAAACTTCATTAAATGGTGCCAGCACTATAAATCTCATTTTGCTGATCCCAGATTTTCTAGGGAGTTTCACAGAAGAGGTCTAATCTGCCTTCTGGAGGTCAGTCCGTCAAATATTGGAAGTGTTTGTACTATACTACAAATATTTTTTAACTACACCAAACATAAGCAGGTCCTTTAACAGTTCCTTAAATGACATGGTTTCCAGGTGCTAACCCTTTCCAGATGCACTCCAGTTTTCCACTGTCTCTCCTAAAATCATCACTCAGAACAGATCATACTTCAGAATGTTCTGATCAATGCAGACTTTAGCAAACCTACTCTCTTCATAGTTCCAAACTATGAAGCCATCTTGTACCTGTGGGGTACAAAGAAATCAAGTGATTTACTCAAATGAATGTAGTTAGTAATAGAGATGGGAATAGGACTTAATTAGCCTAATTCCATAATTTTATTTATTTTTATGTCTTCTTCCTAACAGTATGAACATTTAGCATCAAATATATCTGGTAAATGTCAACACAATTTCCTTCATTAAACACAAAATTCAGGGGTCAAGTATCTTTCAACTTTCTTCTCTTTGCCATATTCTCTGATTGTTTCTGCACATCACTCATCAGTGATTCTTGATGATAAGCTATGGTGTTTATCATCATCTCTACAACTACTCACTGTAATGTCATGAGTTTAAGTGGGATTGAAAGTGATCACTGAGGTGAGATTACACTGACCTCTTAATACTGTCTTTCACAGTTTAACCTCACTGTATTGTTCAATCTCATTGAATTGTAGCTATAGTTCTTAGCTATGGCAATATCCATACCATTTGCATTAGGAAAAGAGTTTTAATATTTTACTGTTTCCAGTACTTTCCTTGGAGTCATTACTTTATTTTGAAGGATACTTGGAGAGTGTTTTAGAAAGTATTTCTTTTACTTCTTTCCAGGAAGAACTACAGTAAATTTTTACACTATTAAAATGACAGAATGGTGGTATGAAAAGAAAACTGAATTTGAATTTAGGAAAACCCAATTTCAATTTGAATTTTTCTACTATATGTAGTTGTATGACATTGAAGAATTCACTTAACCTTTCTGAGCCTCAGTTTTCATTAAACAAATAAAGGATTTTATGTCAAAATACTATGAGAAAAATATATGATATGAATTTAAGACATTAATACTATTAAGAAAAAAATGTTAACATGTTAGGGATATGTAAGAAACTTCTGAGTTCCTAGAGGAAATAGTTGCTTACGTACTCTTATCTCTCCACTTCCTCCATAAGACAAACATTCAGACCGACAAGTGTGGCAAACAAAGCTGTTCAGAACCCACACTTAGAGCCTGAATCGGGATCAGAAACTACAACAGACTTTCACATGTGTAAGTAGGGAAATCAATACCTGCACACAGCAGAGCAAGCTCTAGAGCTCACCCCAGAGACAACAGGTGGCAACATGGGGGGTGCTGTGCAGGAGAGAAGAAGCATCAGACGCCTTGTATGACAGTCAACAGATCAAAATTATCTCCCAGGAAGAGAGACTCACACCCTAAATGCCATCTTAGAACATTGAGAACATGAGACCTGGTGGATTGGGACACTGGCTGCTGAAGAATCCATAGGCAAAGACTTAAGAATGTGCCAGAGCAGAGATGGAAACCTTGCAAGGGCCCCACTGCAGGGAATGGCAGATGACTAAGAAGGGGAAGAGCACCACTGGAGGATTGGGAGTGAAAGGAAAGAAGGAAACAAGCCCTGAAAATTAGGAGATCTATAGAAATTAAAAAAAAATAATCACAAAATCAGAAGACATAAAATATCCCTCACCCACCCAAACCAAGCACTACTAATTTTAAAACAACAACACAGTATACAAAGAGAAGGGTATCCACACAGTAACAGACGTTGTGGGCCAAACATACTGCTAAGCCCTGCCTACATACCCCATTATTGCTGATACAGAAGAAAACAAGACATTTCAAAATTAGCATAAATTGGCAGACGGCATCCATACAAAGGTATTGTAAATAGAAAAGTTTTTACCTGTTAGCAGGTAAAAACTACAACATAACAACACAACCTGACTAAATATTCTTTTTTTTTTTAAAGATTTTTTTTGATGTGGACCATTTTTAAAGTCTTTACTGAATTTGTTACAATATTGCTTCTGTTTTATGTTTTCTGGTGTTTTGGCCACGAGGCATGTGGGATCTTAGCTCCCCGACCAGGGATCAAACCTGCACCACCTGCATTGGAAGGCAAAGTCTTAACCACTGGACCACCAGGGAAGTACCCTGACTAAATATTCTTAAGCAAATGTTTGTACGTGTAAATAAAATATGTCAAATCAGAAACTCAAAAATGAAGAACCAAAATGGGCATACACACACATATACTACACACACAGAAGATATGAGTGACTAAACTCAAGAAAGAAAAATATAAAATCAAATTGAAAATAAAGACTAAATTATAAGATGTCCAAGGGAGACTAGATTCAACTGAAAATATAACATTGGATGTTGAAAAAAAGATAATATAGCAAAAAGATGGAAAATTAAAAAATGAAGAATCAAAGACAGTGAAAGATATAAGATAGATGATCCAACATATATATATAACTACAATTTAAGAAGAAAAGCAAAAAAAAAAATTAAGCTAGTCACAGTTTTAAGATATATCCTAAGTAAAACTATTAAACATTAAAAATAAAGAAAAAATCTTCTGCCTTTCCAGGTAAAAAGACTAATTTACTTAAAAAAAATCAGGTTGGCATCACACTTTTTAACAGTAACATATAAAAGCAAGACACTGGGAGAGCAATAGCTTAAAGAAACTCAAAAGAGAAAGTATGAGCCAAAAATCTTATATCCAGCCAAGCTCTTCTTCAAGTAACAAGGCTACAGACAATATAGCCTGCAAACACCTGAGGAATACTGTCCTCATGAACAATTCCTGAGACCCTATGAGAGGACAAGCTCTATCTGACCAAAATACACAGGGGGAACATCAGCCATAGGACTAATAGTGAGCATTGAATATGCTTAATTATAGATCCAAGGTTCAAGCAAATGTGGGGGGCAAAGGTAGAAGATAGTGTGTAAAAGTTATGAATTCTGACCTAGTAGGAATAATTCAACAAAAAATCAGAGGAGAAAGAGACAGAAAAAGAAATTAGATAAGCTCATTGACTGTCATGTAATAAGTAGGAGTTGAAGATATCACTTAAAGTTGTCAAAACAAAGATAAAGTATCCAAATAAGGGAAAAGAGGACTAAGAATATCATACAAATTATGAACATAAAAGTAACCAGTAGCACAAAAATACAGATCTTCCTAATGAAGAGAGCACTGTAGAAAAAGGGGCAAAAAAAACAGGGCATAGAGAGAAAGAAAAACAGTAAATATAGCCTATAATTTGTAAATATATGCAATAGAAAACATAAAAAGAATGATCAAGCTGAGACCAAACATATTTGTGATATAAGTAACACAAAATTTGCTTACCTCACCTGTTTTTAAAAATTTAGATTGATTTACAAAGCAAAACCCTAATATATGTCAAATACAAAAAAGATCACAGTTAAAAATAAATAATTCTAAAATGTTAACAGTAAAAGGATGGGTAAATGTATACAATGAAAATACAAACAGTAAGAAAGCAGGGATGGCAACCCTGACAGTAAACAAGGGAGAATTCAGACCAAAAATCAGCAGTTGTGACTAAGGCTTTTATAATGCTAAGAACATCAATTCGCAATAAATATATAACAATTACAAATATATATGAACCAAACAGAAACTCGTCAGTAATAATAAGGACTTTTTATTTCTTTCACTTCACATCAAGCCTGCAAAGGATCCTTCTCACTCCCAAGTCAATCAGCAATTCTCAACTTTTGTTTTACACTGGAATTATCTGAAGACCTTTAGAAACACTGATGGCTATGGCCTCACACCCAGAAATTCTGATTTAATTGGTTTGTAATATACCTAGGCCGTAAGAACGTTAACTTTCCCAGATGGTTCTAATGTGCTTAGAAGATGGAAAACCACTGAAATAGAGGAACAAGGATTGGAAAAATAGTAAAATGACCTCTCTACAATGAGAAAATAATATTCACAACAGCAAGCAAGTAGATACTTAGAAATAAACTTAACAACAAACGTGCAAAAATGATGAGAACAGTTGAAGAAAAAGGCATTTCTTCATCTTGAAAAGGATGTAAAGCCATTGCGTATACTGTGATTGTCACTAAGAGAATATATAAATTTAATGCAGTCCCTATAAACACACCAAGTGTTCTGAGAGCTAGACCGGTTAAGTCTAACGTTCATATAAAACCAGACATGTGTATAGCTAGGAAACTCCAAAAAAAAAAAAAGCATACATGGGTGTTGAATTTTGTTGAAAGCTTTCTCTGCATCTATTGAGATGATCATATGGCTTTTCTCCTTCAATTTGTTAATATGGTGTATCACATTGATTGATTTGCGTATATTGAAGAATCCTTGCATTCCTGGGATAAACCCCACTTGATCATGGTGTATGATCCTTTTAATGTGCTGTTGGATTCTGTTTGCTAGTATTCTGTTGAGGATTTTTGCATCTATGTTCATCAGTTATATTGGTCTGCAGTTTTCTTTTTTTGTGACATCTTTGTCTGGTTTTGGTATCAGGGTGATGGTGGCCTCGTAGAATGAGTTTGGGAGTGTTCCTCCCTCTGCTATATTTTGGAAGAGTTTCAGAAGGATAGGTGTTAGCTCTTCTCTAAATGTTTGATAGAATTCGCCTGTGGAGCCATCTGGTCCTGGGCTTTTGTTTGTTGGAAGATTTTTAATCACAGTTTCAATTTCAGTGCTTGTGATTGGTCTGTTCATATTTTCTATTTCTTCCTGGTTCACACTCAGAAGGTTGTGCATTTCTAAGAATTTGTCCATTTCTTCCAGGTTGTCCATTTCATTGGCATATAGTTGCTAGTAGTAATCTCTCAGAATCCTTTGTATTTCTGCAGTGTCAGTTGTTACTTCTCCTTTTTCATTTCTAATTCTGTTGATTTGAGGCTTCTCCCTTTTTTTCTTGATGAGTCTGGCTAATGGTTTATCAATTTTGTTTATCTTCTCAAAGAATCAACTTTTAGTTTTACTGATCTTTGCTATCGTTTCCTTCATTTCTTTTTCATTTATTTCTAATCTGATCTTTATGATTTCTTTCCTTCTGCTAACGTTTGGGGTTTTTTGTTCTTCTTTCTCTAATTGCTTTAGGTGTAAGGTTAGCTTGTCTATTTGAGATGTTTCTTGTTTCTTAAGGTAGGAATGTATTGCTGTAAACTTCCCTCTTAGAACTGCTTTTGCTGCATCCCATAGGTTTTGGGTCGTTTATTCATTGTCATTTGTTTCTAGGTATTTTTTGATTTCCTCTTTGATTTCTTCAGTGATCTCTTGGTTATTAAGTAGTGTACTGTTCAGCCTCCATGTGTTTGTATTTTTTACAGATTTTTTCCTGTAATTGATATCTGGTCTCATAGCATTGTGGTCAGAAAAGATACTTGATACGACTTCAGTTTTCTTAAATTTATCAAGGCTTAACTTGTGACCCAAGATATGATCTATCCTGGAGAATGTTCCATGAGCACTTGAGAAGAAAGTGTATCCTGTTGTTTTTGGATGGCATGTTCTATAAATACCAATTAAGTCCATCTTGTTTAATGTATCATTTAAAGCTTGTGTTTCCTTATTTATTTTCATTTTGGATGATCTGTCCATTGGTGAAAGTGGGATGTTAAAGTCCCCTACTATGATTGTGTTACTGTTGATTTCCCCTTTTATGGCTGTTAGCATTTGCCTTATGTATTGAGGTGCTATGTTGGGTTCATAAAAATTTACAATTGTTATATCTTCTTCTTGGATTGATCCCTTGATCATTGTGTAGTGTCCTTCTTTGTCTCTTGTAATAATCTTTGTTTTAAAGTCTATTTTGTCTGATATGAGAATTGCTACTCCAGCTTTCTTCTGATTTCCATTTGCATGGAATATCTTATTCTGTCCCTTCACTTTCAGTCTGTATGTGTCCCTAGGTCTGAAGTGGGTCTCTTGTAGACAGCATATATACGGGTCTTGTTTTTGTATCCATTCAGCAAGTCTATGTCTTTTAGTAGGAGCATTTAATCCATTTACATTTAAGGTAATTATCAATATGTATGTTCCTATTACCATTTTCTTAACTGTTTTGGGTTTGTTATTTTAGGTATTTTCCTTCTCTTGTGTTTCCTGCCTAGAGAAGTTCCTTTAGCATTTGTTGCAGACCTGGTTTGGTTGTGCTGAACTCTCTTAGCTTTTGCTTGTCTGCAAAGGTTTTAACTTCTCCATCAAGTCTGAAATTCAACACCCATTTATGATAAAAACCCTCCAGAAAGTAGGCATAGAGGGAACTTTCCTCAACATAATAAAGGCCATATATGACAAACCCACAGCCAACATTGTCCTCAATGGTGAAAAACTGAAACCATTTCCACTAAGATCAGGAACAAGACAAGGATGCCCACTCTCACCACTATTATTCAACATAGTTTTGGAAGCTTCAGCCACAGCAATCAGAGAAGAAAAAGAAATAAAAGGATTCCAAATTGGAAAAGAAGAAGTAAAGCTGTCACTGTTTGCAGATGACATGATACTATATACAGAGAATCCTAAAGATGCTACCAGAAAACTACTAGAGCTAATCAATGCATTTGGTAAAGCAGCAGGATACAAAATTAATGCACAGAAGTCTCTTGCATTCCTATACACTAATGATGAAAAATCTGAAAGTGAAATTAAGAAAATACTCCCATTTACCATTGCAACAAAAAGAATAAAATACCTAGGAATAAACCTACCTAAGGAGACAAAAGACTGGTATGCAGAAAATTATAAGGCACTGACGAAAGAAATTAAAAATGATACAAATAGATGGAGAGATATACCATGTCCTTGGATTGGAAGAAACAACATTGTGAAAATGGCTATACTACCCAAAGCAATCTACAGATTCAATGCAATCCCTATCAAACTACCACTGGCATTTTTCACAGAACTAGAACAAAAAATTTCACAATTTGTACGGAAACACAAAAGACCCCGAATAGCCAAAGCAATCTTGAGAAAGAAAAACGGAGCTGGAGGAATCAGGCTCCCGGACTTCAGACTACACTACAAAGCTACAGTAATCAAGACAGTATGGTACTGGCACAAAAACAGAAATATAGTTCAATGGAACAGGATAGAAAGTCCAGAGATAAACCCACGCACATATGGTCACCTTATCTTTGATAAAGGAGGCAAGACTATACAATGGAGAAAAGACAGCCTCTTCGATAAGTGATGCTGGGAAAGCTGGACAGCTACATGTAAAAGAATGAAATTAGAACACTTGCTAACACCATACACAAAAATAAACTCAAAATGGATTAAAGACCTAAATGTAAGGCCAGACACTATCAAACTCTTAGAGGAAAACATAGGCAGAACACTCTATGACATAAATCACAGCAAGATCCTTTTTGGCCCACCTCCTAGAGAAATGGAAATAAAAACAAAAATAAACAAATGGGACCTAATGAAACTTAAAAGCTTTTGCACAGCAAAGGAACCCATAAACAAGACAACAAGACAACCCTCAGAATGGGAGAAAATATTTGCAAATGAAGCAACTGACAAAGGATTAATCCCCAAAATTTACAAGCAGCTCATGCAGCTCAATATCAAAAAAACAAACAACCCAATCAAAAAATGGGCAGAAGACCTAAATTGACATTTCTCCAAATAAGATATATGGACTGCCAACACACATGAAAGAATGCTCAACATCATTAATCATTAGAGAAATGCAAATCAAAACTACAATGCAGTATCATCTCACAACGGTCAGAATGGCCATCATCAAAAAATCTACAAAAAATAAATGCTGGAGAGAGTGTGGAGAAAAGGGAACCCTCTTGCAGTGTTGGTGGGGATGTAAATTGATACAGCCACTATGGAGAACTGTATGGGGGTTCCTTAAAAAACTAAAAATAGAACTACCATACGACCCAGCAATCTCACTACTGGGCATATACCCTGAGAAAACCATAATTCAAAAAGAGTCATGTACCACAATGTTCATTGCAGCTCTATTTACAATAGCCAGGATATGGAAGCAACCTAAGTGTCCATCGACAGATGAATGGATAAAGAAGATGTGGCACATATATACAGTGGAATATTACTCAGCCATAAAAAGAAACAAAATTGAGTTATTTGTAGTGAGGTGGATGGACCTAGAGTCTGTCATACAGAGTGAAGTAAGTCTGAAAGAGAAAAACAAATACCGTATGCTAACACATACATATAGAATCTAAAAAAAAAAAAAAAAAGGTCATGAAGAACCTAGGGGCAAGACGGGAATAAAGACGCAGACCTACTAGAGAATGGACTTGAGGACACGAGGAGGGGGAAGAGTAAGGTAGGACAAAGTGAGAGAGTGGTAGTGTATATATGGACATATATAAACTACCAAATGTAAAAGAGATAGCTAGTAGGAAGCAGTCGCATAGCACAGGGAGATCAGCTCAGTGCTTTGTGACCACCTAGAGGGGTGGGATAGGGAGGGTGGGAAGGAGGGAGACGCCAGAGGGAAGAGATATGGGGATATATGTATATGTATAACTGATTCACTTTGTTATAAAGCAGAAACTAACACACCATTGTAAAGCAATTATACTCCAATAAAAACGTTAAAAAAAAAAAAAAAGCAGTAAGGGTTGACTAGCCCTAATATGTAAAACATATTATCAAAACACTAATTAAAACTGTGCGGTACTGGTGCATGAATTGACAGACTGACCAGTAGAACAGAACAGGAAGTTCAAAAACAGACTCCAAAACATGTAGCAATTTAATGAGTGATAAGGAAGGCATATCAAATGGCTGGGAGGAAAGATGGACTTTACAATAGATGTTCTTGAGACATCTGAAAAATGGTAATTTTGGACTCATACTTTATACTAAATGGACAAGAGATCCAAATGTAAAAACTGATGTTTAAGTACTAGAATAACACATGGGTGAATTTCTTTATAACCTGGATGTGAGCAAAGTTTTCCTAACTCAAAATTCAGTTGCAGTTTTAAAAAAGATGAATAAACTCTACTACATTAAAAAAAAGTTTGCATTGCAAAATTATGTCAAAGAAAAAATGAAAATTTGGGAGAAAACAACTGCAGTATGTTCAACAAATAAAAGGCTAGTTTCCCTATTATACAAAGAACTCAAAGTGAGGGAAAAAAAGCCAAGCTGACAGAAAAAGGGCAAAATACATGAATAGTTCACAGAAAAAGCTAGAACATATGTCTCTTAAATTTTGAAAAGATGTTCACCTGCCTACTAAAACTGAAAATACATTGAAATACCAATGTATCAATAAAAATTAGTTCTCTTATCACACAAGTTTCTTTGTTTTTTTTGGCTGCACCGCACGGCTTGCAGGATGCTAGTTCCCTGACCAGGGACTGAACCTGGGCCACGGTAGTAAAAGCCCGGGGTCCTAACCACTGGACTGCCAGGGAACTCCCATCACACAGGTTGCCATTCTTCATTAAATGAAACCAGGGCTCTTTGGTTAAAATGGTGGATTTCAGATTTGGGATAAAAAATGTATAAGGTTAACGATAAATATTGTGTTCCAGAAATCAAGAAAGTGCTCTAAGACTAATGAGGCTATGCTAGATGGGCATAGGAATCTGCTTGAAGTGCCTATCATTGGTCAAATTTGGGACAATTAAAGCATCAAAAAATAATAAAAGTAATGGGTTACATAAAACTGAATTTAAAAAAAAGGATCATGAGTCCATAATGATACTCAAGAGAGAAAGAGGGAAAGAAAGGACTAAAAAGAGAAGAGAGGGAGCTAATAAATAAGGAAGGATTGACAGAGTTAGTAAATAATACCATTTACAACTCCCAGTGTAAGAATTTTTTAGGACAAGAATCGTCAATGCATGCTAAAAGGATTGGATGAAATTTTAGGGGTTGTATTCATTTTCTATTACAGTTGCAACAAATTATCAAAAGTTTAGGTGTTTAAAACAACACAAATTTGTTAACTTACAGTTTTGTAGGTTAGAAGTCAGACATGGGACCCACTAGGTTCAAATCAAGCAGGTCAGAATTCCTTCCTGGAAGCCTTAGGGGTGAATCTGTTTCCTTGCCTTTTCCGCTTCTAGAAAATGCCTGCATTCTTTAGCTTGTGACTCCCTTTCTCCACTTTTAGAGAAAATAGTGTTACATGTCACTAACGAGTCTTCCTTAGTCACATCTCCCTCTCAATCTTCTACCTCCATCTTTGACTTGTAAGGACCCTTGTGATTACATTGGGCCCATATGGATAATCCAGGGTAATTTCCATATATTCAGGTCAACTGGTCAGCAACCTTAATTCCATCCACTACCTTCATTCCCCTTATCCATCCCTTAACTGAATATATTCACAGGTCCCACGGATAAGGACATAGACATCTGAAGGGGTAATAAGGTGAGGGTGGTATTATTCTGTTTACCATGGGGAGAGAGGATTGCATGCTGTCAAAGTTTCATGCCGCAGATTACTATTGATTATATGTATATAAAAGAAAAAGAAGGTACCTTTACAAGTGAGAGATCCAGCTTAATTAAGGGCTCAAATGTAGTCTCACCAATAATGGGACAAAAGGCCACTCCAGGCCTCTGGATGTAAAGCAACAGCAAGAACATTAACTCACTGGACTTGCCTGGAGGTTGAGAATCCGCCTGCCAACGCAGGGTACACGGGTTCAATCCCTAGTCTGGGAAGATCCCACATGCCACAGAGCAACTAAGCCCATGAACCACAATTACTGAGCCTGTGCTCTAGAGTCCATGAACCACAACTACTGAGCCCTCATGCCACCACTACTGAAGTCCGTGTGCCTAGAGCCCGTGCTCCACAACCAGAGAAACCACCGCAGTGAGAAGCCCGCACACCGCAAGGAAGAGTAGCCCCTGCTCACCACAACTAGAGAAAGCCCGCACGCAGCAACGAAGACCCAACGCAGCCAAAAATAAATAAATAAATAAATTTATTTTTATAAAAAGTAACATTAACTCACCTATGCAGCACTACTGTCAAAAATATTTAATCTTAATTTAAACCTGAGGAAAGAAATCAACAAGTCCGGATAACAACATATTCTATAAACTAGCGGCCTGGATTCTTAAAAAATTTCAATGGCATGAAAGAAAAAAATAGCAAGTGAATTGTTACAGATTAAAGGAGTCCAAAGAGATGCGACCATGAAATACAATGTGTCTTTCTTGATTGGATCCTGGTTAAAGGTGAAAATCAGCAAAAATGATATGCTTAGAGAATTCAGAGAATTTTAAATATGATGTTTAATATGCAAAATTAAGGTGTTCTGAGAATTACAGAATTTTAAATATGGTTTGTTGAATATGCAAAATTAACTACTCATATTAAACACTTACATATGATCATGATATTGTGGTTATTTGACAGAATGCCCTTGCTCTGAAGAGACAGTATTTACGGTTGTAATATCACGATGTCTTCGGCTGGCTTTCAAATAGCCCAGCAGAAAAAGAGGGTGGGCAAGATGTGTATGGGACGTATGTAGAGAAAAAGTGAATATGAAAAAAATATTAACAGTTGGTGAAACTAAACAAAAGACGAACTCCATGGCTGAAGTTTCTTGCTTGCACAAGGTGGTAGATGGTGGATGTGGACGGTTGGTTTCACCTCAGAGCATCTATCACCATCCGGCATTTATCTAGCTATCACCTAATTTATTTTGAACATTTGACCAAATAAGCCAAATAATGAACCCTCAATCTTCTGAAAAGCTAAAACTTTTCCTTCTCTGTATTTATTTTATTTTCTAATTTAATTTTTATTTTATATTACAGTTGATTTATAATGTTGTGTTCGTTTCAGGTGTACAGCAAAGTGATTCAGTTATACATATATCCATTCTTTTTCAGATTCTATTTTGGGATTAACATATACACACTACTATATATAAAACAGGTAACAAGGACCTACTGTGTAGCATAGGGAACTCTACTCAATATTCTATAATAACCTAAATGGAAAAAGAATCCTTCTATGTATTTTTAATTTTATATCCATTGCTGAATTTTTAAAGTTGGTTTAAATGCTTCACAGCTTAGACTTTATTTGGCTACCATGAACTTCTCTAGCTAGAAAACATTTCCTCTTTCTTTCTTCTAAGACTTGGTTGAAGCTTTGCTCCCCTACAAACAGATCATTAAGATGAATACAGTAAATATCCTCCTACTTTCATACCTAAGGAAATGTCTTCTTCTCTCTACCCAGGTAAAGAAATAACCTGCAATTTCTCTCATAGTTCCAAATGTATGGGTTTGATGACTTGTTTGTAAACTATGTTTCATAGCAGAAGAGACCCTTTCCTGACATTCTACCGCACTGAGCTTCTACCATGTTGTGGACATTTCATACATGTTAGAGAAACATAAAGGAAAATTTTCTAAACCACATTTTCACATATTCTTCAGGATGGAAACTTTCAAACCAACTCTTCTTTATCCTCCTCTGAGGGTGTAAATTTCCAAACAGCAGAAGTGAGGACAAGCAGAAAGGACGAAATATAGGAACATGTACCCTTACAAAGCCAGTATAAATGTTTAAAAAGCGATTCCCTAACATTTACGGCTGTTTTTTCTTATAGAAGTTTCCTTATGATTCCAGCATTGTGTCACCTGATAAGCTACATTGCTCCTTACTATTCCAGATAATACGCAACTGGGTTTTGGAGAACTCTTTATTAAAATGCCCTTAAGTCATAAAAGCGTACTTTGAAGTAGAACACTAGGCAGCTGCTTCAGTAAGTTGAAGATCAAAGATGTTGCTCTCCCCATGGCCAATAAGAATGAAAACTTGATTTTAGTGCAAAAGTGTTTGGGAAGAAGAAATGATTTCTTACTGATAAAAGAAAGCTAGAAATGGGGCAAGGAGGCTGTGGACCTGTCTCCTTCACTCCACGGGTCATGTATTTCTCCAAGAGCCTAGCAGACCTTCTTTGAATCAGTCTTTTAAAATTTAAAACCTTTTCTTCAACTCCCCATTCTTTTTCTTCTCAACAGCTGGCCCCTTATCTTTGCCCTTGAAAGAGAACATGCTGGCCTGGCCCCCAGAGACAAGCCCTCTGAGGCGAGTGTGTGCTGTTTCCTATTCTCACTGCTCTTGTTCTGATACAAACCACCACACATTACGTTATTTTTTCGTCCTCATTATTTTCCCATTCATGCTTTGTGAATGCCAGCAACAGGACTTCAGAATAAAAATGCTCACAGCAGCCACCTCAAGAAGCTGTGTGGTATCAACTTTTGAGACGGACTGTTGACTGACCATTTGCTTTGTACTTTCAAGGTGACTGGCTAGTGAGTGAAATTGAGCCGGTTCGACATCTCTTGATCATACAACTCCTGGGGTTTTCCTGAATTCTGAAGCAAAATGGTCAGTTAATCGCAGCATAGAGTGTTAAGGAAGAGAAGAGAGGGATGGGGGAGCCAGATTGGTTTTTCCACAGTGCTGTACCAATGGGATCAGCATCCTGTCCCAGGAGACCTTCTGGACTGACCTCAAGAGAGAAAGTCTGCACAGAGCAATGGCTGAGCCTTGAGGTTTCTAGAGAAGGCCCAGTTTATGTTAAATAATGTACCCACCACACTATTTGATATTTAATTCACATTCAAGTACGGTTATCAAACCATGAGAGGTAGAGTTTAGATCTGAGGATTATCCACTTCGTATTCTCTTTTAGAACTAATGAAGATTATAGCTTAAGGAGCCATTCCTTTTGAAATTTTCAAGAATTCCCAAAACTACCCAAAGATCACATGGGGATGCCCTGAAGAGTTCAGCAAAGTCCAAAGCTGATATCGCATACCCCATGCCAAATGGATGGATGAATATACATGTATGTATCAGAACAGAAAACCCAGTAAGCATGGGTCTGAATGCAGTTCTGCCCTCAAAACTCCCTATAAAATTTTGCTGTCCAGATGACAGAAAGTCTAAGAATTTGATTATTTCCTAGGATAGGACTTAATTCTGCATGTAAGCACTCCCAGTAAACAGAGTATAGATTTCAACACATGAATGAATCTCTACAGGAAATAGACTTTTCCCTTTTTATGTAATTTTTCTCAAATGCTAAAGGAATGGCATAGGAACAACGAAGCCATTAAGATACATGTGGCCATACAAATATTTCCAACTGCATATTAACTATACATATGGATATATTTCTATATGCTCATATAGGTAATCTTCCATATTTAAAAACTCATTTTCTCCTGGCATTCTCTGCCACCTCCAACCCAAGTAAACAAATGTGTTTGAGGACGAAGAGTTCTACCTGGAATAGTCTTTCATAAAACCATTTCAAACTCCTAGTTTGGAAGCAAATGGTGCCATCGTAACTGAAGGCTACGTGATTCTCAGCTCATTCTGAAGTGAATGGAGTGGATCAAATTAGCAATCTGTCGGCAACCCCAGTAGTTCATGGGTCTATCTTTACTCTTCCCCGTCTCTCTCCACCATGGGCACTTCCATCTAAGTAGAAGAGCAGCTAGAATACAGGGCTCCATATTAAAGGACTTTATCAGGGAGTGTGCTTTGAATACCTAGTTTAGAGAAAGAGTAATGTGAGCCTCTTGAAACAGCTGAAAACATTTAGACTGTACTTTTGGGGGAAAAGAAATGAAAATACCTTGTGTTCATGAAATGACGCTCTTCTTTTGTTTTCACGTGAGACTGATCATGATAGTTATACATCTTGCTTCTGAGAAGTCAGTCACAGGAATGAAACAAGGCATTGAGAAGTGGTGTCAGGGTTGCTGCTGCTGCTTCTTTTTAATATATAGACTTGTTTTTTAGTTTTAGGTTCACAGCAAAATTGAGTAGAAAGTAGAGATTTCTCACCCACTCCCCGCCCACCCGGAACAACCACAGCTTCCCTCATTATCAAATGATGTCATGGGGTGGGGTCCTGACCCTAAAGGATGATTATTCTGATAAAAGAGACACCAGAAAGCTCACTCTCTCTCTCTGCATGACACACACTGAGGAAAGGCCATGTGAGGACACAGCAAGATGATGGCCATCTGTAAGCCAGGAAGGGAGCCCTTATGTTGAACCAAATTGGCCAGAAACTTGATCTTGGACTTTTAGCCTCCCAGACTGTGAGAAAATAAATTTCTGTTATTTAAGACTTCCAGTCCGTGCTATTTTGTTATGGCAGCCTTAGCTGACTAATATAGGCATTGTTCTAGTTAGCTATTGCCAAATAATGAAACATTCCAAAAGTTAGTGTCTTAAAGTGATAACAATCATTTCCTTACCTCTCACAGATTCTGTGGGTCAGAAACTCTGGAAGGATTCAGCTGGGCAGTTCTGGCATGGCTGGTATTCTTGTGGTTACAGTCAAATTTTGACTGGAACTGGAAGAGCTGAGGGCTGGCACTTCTCATGTATGCTCAGGGAATGCATGGGGTCTTTCTGCACAGGCTGTGGGACTTCCTAAGAGCATGAGAGCCTCAGGGTTGACAAACGGCTTACATGGCGCATGAAAATGTTAAGAATTAGTATACCAGGAAACAAGGCAGAAGTGTCACTTTTTTTTTTTTTAACATTTTTATTGGAGTATAATTGCTTTACAATGGTCTGTTAGTTTCTGCTTTATAACAAAGTGAATCAATTATACATATACATATATCCCCTTATCTCTTCCCTCTTGCGTCTCCCTCCCTCCCACCCTCCCTATCCCACCCCTCTAGATGGTCACAAAGCACCGAGCTGATCTCCCTGTGCTATGCAGCTGCTTCCCACTAGCTATCTGTTTTACATTTGGTAGTGTATATATGTCCATGCCACTCTCTCACTTTGTCCCAGTTTACCCTTCCCCCTCCCAGTGTCCTCAAGTCCATTCTCTAGTAGGTCTGCGTCTTTATTCCCGTCTTGCCACTAGGTTCTTCATGACCTTTTTTTTTTTTTTTAGATTCCATATATATGTTAGCATACAGTATTTGTTTTTCTCTTTCTGACTTACTTCACTCTGTATGACAGACTCTAGGTCCATCCACCTCACTACAAATAACTCAATTTTGTTTCTTTTTATGGCTGAGTAATATTCCATTGTATATATGTGCCACATCTTCTTTATCCATTCATCTGTCGATGGACACTTAGGTTGCTTCCATGTCCTGGCTATTGTAAATAGAGCTGCAATGAACATTGTGGTACATGACTCTTTTTGAATTATGGTTTTCTCAGTGTATATGCTCAGCAGTGGGATTGCTGGGTAGTATGGTAGTTCTATTTTTAGTTTTTTAAGCAACCTCCATACTGTCCTCTATAGTGGCTGTATCAATTTACATTCCCACCAACAGTGCAAGACGGTTCCCTTTTCTCCACACCCTCTCCAGCATTTATTGTTTGCAGATTTTTTGACGATGGCCATTCTGACCGGTGTGAGATGATACCTCATTGTAGTTTTGATTTGCATTTCTCTAATGATTAATGATGTTGAGCATTCTTTCATGTGTTTGTTGGCAATCTGTATGTCTTCTTTGGAGAAATGTCTATTTATGTCTTCTGCCCATTTTTGGATTGGGTTGTTTGTTTTTTTGATATTGAGCTGCATGAGCTGCTTGTAAATTTTGGAGATTAATCCTTTGTCAGTTGCTTCATTTGCAAATATTTTCTCCCATTCTGAGGGTTGTGTGTCACTGTCTTTTATGATCTAACCTCAGATATCACTCTGTGTCACTCCCATCCATTCGATTATGAGCAAGTAATGGCCTGATAACTTTGAAGGATAGGGTAGCTAGCCTCCACCTCTTTATACAGAAGTGGTTAAGATTTTAGAAGTATGTGTGGGATGGGAGCTCTTTTTGTGGCTATCGTTTAAAAATACAATCTGCCACAGATATATTTTGTTCCAAGGATGATGATTTTTCCATAATAATTTGATGATGCTAAAACAGAAACCCTTCCTCATTTGGAGGCATTAAAATATGGAGTTTAGAAAAAAAGAGATGAGTCGTAAGTTATTTAGGATGAGATGAGCAGTGTTCACTCCACTTTAAGAGACCTAGGGTCACAGAAGGCACGTCCAAACAGATATCTTTAAACTAACTCTCTTAGCTAAGTCCTCTGGAGAGGGCTGGGGTCAACTTGGTTGTGTGAAAGGATGATTCATCTTATAAAGCCAGAGAACCAAAGAGCCCTAAGCATCAGCTGGGACACTAGTATGAGGGGATCTGATCAATGAGCATCTTTGGTTGGACCTCAGAGTCCCTCCCAGAGCAGAGCCTGGACCCATGGGGGTTAGGGAGGAGAGGAATGGCAGGGGTAGAGGGAGTGATGGTGGTGCAAGAGGGAGGGTGGGTACCAGGCAGTCCACAGACTTGGCAGCACTGCATGAGATGGGAACAGCTGTATGAAAGTGCCCTGCAAAGATACTGAGACACCAAATCCACCAGCAGCATCACCAGCAAAGACAGCAAGGAGAGAATTTGGTAATAATGGTAAAAGAGGCTTGGTTGTCCAGACTGGAGGAGAAATCACAAAACCATTTGAGATGACCCAAAGGCTACATTCATATTTTCTGTCTGGTAGGGGACTGCCTCTTAGAATAGAGTTTCTGGGTACACAATTTCTCTTCTCTTCTCTTATGCCTAGAAGAGGATTGCTGGAAAACAGATCTTGTATGTTTCATATTCAGAACACCTTGCCCCAGACTTGATAGTATCAAAAAGTGATAAGAATGAATAAATCACTCTCAAAAGATCTGGACTTAGTTCACAAAGAAAGATCAAATACTGCTGAGGCTACTGATAACAGTGTTAATAAAGAACCCAAAATGTTAACTGGAGGGCTTGATGCTCCCTCTGTCAATTGTTTCCCCAATACAGGTCATAGGATAAGAGTACCAGGGCCAGCGAAGGAGTCAAGGTAAATCAAGATGATATTAATTCAGATTTTTTTGAAGGGCAGAGAGGTTCTTTAGAAGTGAATATTTTAAGACTGGGTCTGATGGAAACAACCAAAATGTCCACTGACAGATGAATGGATAAAGAAGATGTGATACATATACACAATGGAATATTACTCAGCCATAAAAAGAATGAAATAATGCCATTTGTAGCAACATGGATGGATCTAGAGATTATCATACTAAGTTAAACCAGACAGTTAAAGACAGATATCATATGGCATCACTTACCTGTATATGTGGAATCTAAAATATGACACAAATGAACTTACCTATGAAACAGACTCACAGACATAGAGAATAGACTTGTGGTTGCCAAGAGGTAGTGGGGCTGGAGGAGGGTTGGATTGGGAGTTTGGGACTAGTAGATGCAAACTATTACATATAGAATGGATAAACAACAAAGTCCTACTGTATAGCACAGGGAACTATATTAGATATACTGTGACAAACCATAATGGAAAAGAATATGAAAAAGAATAGTATATGTGTGTGTGTGTGTGTGTGTGTGTGTATGTATAATTGAATCACTTTGCTATATAGCAGAAACTAACACAACATTATAAATCAACTATACTTGAATTTGAAAAAATAAAATGAAAAAATATTAAAACTGGGTCTGACAGGACTATGGAAAAAAACACTGTTAGGATCCATTAGAGTAAAATGGGATGAAATAAGTTAACTTTCCAATGCCCCTTACCTCTTCTGTGCAACCAGTGATAATGTCCTTTTTTTTAAAAGAAAAAAAAAACAATGAATTTCCCTGAGCCATAATATACTGTTCAGGGGACTAACCTCAGCTCAGAGGAGACTGAAAATAGTTCAGGGAACTAGAGAACATGTTTTATAGCTTTGTTATTTCCTTTCCACTTTCCTTCCCAATTTCAAGAAAATATTCTACTCTTGGCAAAGGGTTAGTGTGAAATCTTTTGAACTTAATATTCTCCCATGCATAAACTGGTAACTGAAACTAAGGGGCATATTAATTCAGAGGAACAGAGTATAGAGACTTAAGCCTTGGGGGAATAAATTCTAATTTTTATTAAATATTTGGAAGACCATAAGAGGAAATTTTATCTATTGATGTATTTTCCTTCCAAACTTAGTGTATTCTGTCTTGATAATCGTTCATCATAGAAATTCATGTCAAGTCTCTCATTCTTCTCCTTAACCGCCTCCACGATATAAAGTGGTCTGAAGAAACATTGTCAACCTAAGTGCACATGGCCTGAGAAATATTTTCCTGCCACTTGGGAAGACTGTCCTACTGACCTAGGGGAAAGCTTTGGGAGAAAGAAAGAGAACACCACAGAATCAATGGATTCAATCTCAGTGATCAGTGGAGAGGGAGCCAACCCATCCTAATTACTGTGGTTACCATAAAAGTCACTGCCTCTCCAACGCCTTCCTGCCAATTAACCAGCAGTACTTTTCGATAATCCAGTGGCAGGAATTTCCTATGAAGTAGTGTCTTTGGAACTGCTTTCCCTAGGAGAGTCACATATGTGGAGTATTTTCTCATCCTGTTTCAACAACCCACAGATTTTGGAGTAGAATTCAGAGCAGAATTAATGGGAAGACAAGCTGGGTATTCATCTAGGAGGCAGATCTAAAAGGAGAACTGAAACATCACTGGACTAAATTGGCAAAATATAAATTGGTTTTACTCTTCACTGGTGTCAACCTGTCTGTGTCGAGTACTTTTGTGAATCGCACGTGAACATGAGTTCAAAAATCAGTAATGCATGCTGATTTGCTTACCAGGAATGAGTGATTTAGTTTAATTACCTAAATCTTAAACCCCTTAATTTGCCACCCAAGATACTGTCTCATCTAGAAAGTTTCAAAAGGAAATTGAGAAAACTACAAAAACGTGGGAAATATTTTGGTTTTGTTTTTAGTCCACCCTTCTGTAGCTAGTGAAGGTAGTAAGTGACTATTTTCACATACAGTTTTTGTTAATTAAAAAATCAGCTTCTTCTAGTTTCCATAAAAAAGGAGGTACAAATACTTAAATATGGCTTAAGAGGTGCCAATTTATCAGTCTTCCCAGAGCAACATGTCTCAAGTCAACTCTGAGTGACACAAGATTCATCTAACCAGCTTTTCGGCATCTTTGTTGTCAGAGACAATCCATAAATGGGATGCATCTAAAAGTAGCACTGACCTTTGAAGGCCCACTTACTAGATATGTTCTTATTAAATAAACAAGTCCTTTAGTGAACCACGCTTTTGACTGTTGTTTTTTTTCCCCCAATTCTCCACTATTAACTTCTCTAAGCATATAGAATCATTTCCTCACTTTTACTCCAGAACTTTTTTTTGATGTTTGGCTAACCTCCAATTCATCATCAATTATGAATTCTCTCTATGTCATTTATAATTCATTAAGAAACATCATGAAAATCCTACATCAAGTTAATTTGGTTTCACTCAGTTATTTGAAGGCTAACCACAGATTTTAGGGACTTAACATGTGTCAGGCACTGGGTTAAAGGCTATATACACTTATACAATATTCATTTTATCCTCATAATAACCTTCTAAAATAGATACTATCTCCATTTAAGACAAGAAAACTGAAACTAAAACACATCGCATTTCTTTTTCCTAACATTTCACAGACAGTAAGCAGGAAAACTAGAATTTGACTCTCAGTATGTCAACTTATCGGACATCAAAACCTGTAACAGAGAAGAACAAACCTGACTCCATATTGGATCCGGTCCTTTAGCTCTAACCTTCGTGCTCTATTGCCTGTACTTAGTCATGCTGGCTCTGCACCTCTTGTAAAGGAGTGTTGCCTATAGCCTGATATAATAGCCCTTTCTCAAGGCTCTGCCTCCCAGGCTTGACCTTTAAAGGTATAACACTTTTCATTCATCTAGAGATGAAAAGTTGCAGAACACAGAGTAACATTTGTCTGGTAGAGGGGTACAGGAACATCATGACCAGACCTACATGGACAGTTGCAAAAACAAAGGATCATCACATCCCTTCTCAGGTCTGGCCAGCACCAAGAAGTCTGCAACTACCAGTCGCACCCTCTCCCCTTTCAGTATAAAAGAAGCCTGAGTTCTAATTTGCGTAAGATGGTTCTTTGGGACACTAGTCCACCATCTTCTTGTTCTGCTGGTTTTCTGAATAAAGTTATTCCTTGTCCCAACACCTTGTCTCTCAACTTATTGGCCTGTCATTCAGAGAACACTATGAGCTTGGACTGGGTAACAAACCCATGCTCTAAAATCCTGCACTAGGGGGATTCCCTGGCGGCCCAGTGGTTAGGACTCTGCACTTTCACTGCCGAGGGCCTGGGTTTGATCCCTGGTCGGGCAACTAAGATCCCACAAGCCAGGCGGCCAAAAAAGAAATAAATATAAAATAAAATCCTGCACTAATTTATCAATCATTTATTGACCAAGTGATATGTACCATGCTTTTCACTGTGCCTTTTGTGTTCATTCCAGATGGACTCACCAAAATTCATAGAGACTAAATAACTTTCCAAGCGGTCTCACAGCCTGTGAGTGGCAAAGCTAGAGATCAAAGTCAGACCTGTCTCTCCAGGTGTACAATGCCCACAATATGACTCTATCTTCAGGAAGAGTGTGAGGGTTTGCATGGAATGACTAGAAGACTGACTTCTCCCTCAGTGCCCAGAATCTCCACTGACTGCATAAAAGTTTTCACAGTACTGAATTTTCAATCTTTGGGAGGTAGTTTTCTTTTATTTGCTTGTTGTTTTTTATTTTTTATTTATTTTTTATTTCTATTTTTGGTGTAGCTGTGAGAACCCTTGTCAGTATCTTGGTTAATTCATCCTTAATTTCTTCTAGGAACCTCTGGGTACCATCTGGCCAAAATTTCTCCCATACAAAAATTAGCTTTATCTATTACTTTTCTGAGGCTTTAATATGGGCTAGGATTGCCCTCTACACTTTCACCTCTAATGCTTTTTTTTAGTAGGTAAATGAACAGTTTACAAAGCACTTATCCTAAGTTATTTTTCAATTTAGCTTTTCATTTTATGTTGGTAAAATCAGAGGAATAAAAATCGATATTAACCTAAATACTTAGCTTGTCAACACTGCAGAATTTAACAAACCAGTCCTTTGTCTTATCAGTTGAGATAGCTGCTGTGGTTGACCACTAACTAGGGTTCTGGAGGTAGACAGCTTCAGAAATGGCTTTTAATGACCCCCTCTCTCCCTCAAACATGCACACTTCTTGGTATTTGTGCCCTCATATATACCCTTTCCTTGAGTGTGGTCTGGATATAGTGATTTGCTTCTAATGAGCAGAATACAGCAAAAGTCATGGGTGCCATTTCCATGATCAGATTACAAAAATACTGGTTTTCATCTTGCTAAAACTTTTTCTTGCTAATACACTCTCGCCCTCTCACTTTCTCACTCTGATGAAGCAAGCTGCCATGCTGTGAAATGCTCCCTGAAGATGCCCGTATGGCAACGATCCAAGGGAAATCTCTGGCTAATAGCTTATGAGGGACTAAGGTTTTGTCCAATAACTCGCAATGAAATGAATCATGCCAACAACCATGAGAGTGAGCTAGGAGCATATCCTTCCCAATCACGCCTTGAGATGACTATAGCCTTGTTAGAGAACCCAGCTAAGCATACTCTAATTCCTGACCCAGAGACACTGTGAGACAATAAATGTGTATTGTTTTAGTCTGCTAAGTCTTAGAGTAATTTGTTACACAGCAATAGATAACAAATACAGCTCATTACTTCTAGCCTTCCACAGAGCTGGGCTGAGACATGCTTTGCTTAGATTGGCCTGCCCAGGGACACCTGCTCTTTGCATCCCCAGTGAGCACCAACTCCCTGTATTTTGAAGACCATGTTTCTGAACTTGGGAGCTCATTTGCTTTAACTGTTTGTTCCGTAGAGAGAAGGCAAAACTCCATTTTCTTCAGAAATATAATCTCCCTGACATTGGGATATAGCTGTGCAGTTGTCTACCTGCCTTGCCTTCTTAGGACTTAATTTCAGTGCTAAATAACGGCTGACAAATGGACTTTCTCCCCTGACTTGCAGCTCACACATTTTATCATCAGTTTCATTTAAGTTTTCTAATTATAACAAATAAAATATATTTATAACTCGGTAAGAGTAGTTGTATATTTAATAATAACTTAAACCATAGCTTTCATTGAATGAGCACTTAGGCTGTGCTATGCTAAGATCTTTATATGAGTTATATTACATAAAAGTTAAAAGTTACTATTTTCACCCATTATTCTGTTTCTCAATTTACAGATGAGTAAATGCGAGTTTGAGGGAGGTTATATAATTTGCCTACAGTTGCACAGAAAGAAATAGAACTGGGGCATGAACTTGAATCCAGACAATCTGTCTCCAGAGGCCACGCTCACATACTGAAAAGTACAAAAAAAAATTTTTTTAAGACAATTGTTTAGAGCACTTTTAGGATTACAGAAAAATTGAGAGGAAGGTACAGAGATTTCCCATATATCTGCTGCTCCCACACATGCATAGCCTCCCTGTTATTAACATTCTCCCCCTAGTTGTACATTTGTTGCAATTAATGAACGTACACCGACACGTCGTAATCACTCCAACATCCACAGTTTATGTTAGGGTTCACTCTTGTTGTACATTCTATGGGTTTCGATAAATGTATAATGACATATATCCTCCATTACAGGATCATATAGAGTATTTTTACTGCCCCCAAATCCTCTGTGCTCTGTCATTTCATCAATCCCCCATTCCTAAACCCTGTAAAACAAATTTAAAATATAAAAAAATAACTTAAGCCATCACAACTCCTACTATCAGAAACAATTTCTGTTAATATATTGACTTATTTGGTTTATTTGGCTTGTTTCCTAGTTTTTTTAATGTGTAAATGTAAATTATTTTACACGGTAAAAAATTCTGCTTTTTCTATTTAAACCTTTATTATGAATATTTTATTATGCTGTATTTTAAAAAAACATGATTTCTAATAAGTATAAAATTTTCCAAAATACTACATATCAATTTTTAAATCACTACTCTAATGTTGGACAGGACTCTAAGTTTTCCTAATGAATAATATTGCAATGTTCTTGAATGTGAAGATTTATATTCTTAGAAGTGGAAATATTAGGTTAAATGTACATTTTAAGGCTCTTGTTATGTATTAACAAAATGATTTTTAGAACGAGAAAAAACCAAGTTACATTCCCTTAAACAATTTAAGTGTTTGCATGTCTTGCCAAACCTACCCCAGTCTTTTTATTATTTCAGATTTTCCAATTATTAAAAAATTCATCTTGAAATTATTTTAATTTTTATTCCTTATTGAGCGTGGAAAAGTTATCCAAATATTCATTCACTTATACCTAAGTTTATTAATTTGGTGCTGTTTTATTGGGAGAAGAAGAAGAGGAGGGGAGACTAGGGAGGGTGTGTGAAGCAGAGGGAAGAGGCTGAACAGAGGCACAGAGATGTGAGAAGACAAGACGTGAGGGCAAATGAGAAGCATTATAGAATTTTAAGTCTGGAAATGACAGGATAAGAATTACATTTTTCCAAAGATTATTCTGGAAACAAGGTAGAGAGTAAATTCACAAAATAGGAATAGAGTGAATGGGTAACAACTAAGTCAGAGAAGTCAGTTGGAAGCTTGTTTAGTAACTGACACAAGAAAATGGGGGTCAAGATAAGCCAAAACTAAGGTGGGGGCCATGAAGAAGGAGATAAGGAGAAAGATTCAAGGGATGTTTAGGAGGTGGAAACGATAGGGCTTGGAGGCTCTTGGACATGGGGAAAAAGGAGAAATCTGGGGTGACTGACAGATTTCTGGTTGGTAAGACTTGGATGGAAGTATTTCACTGGTCAAGTATTAGAGAGGAATGTTGGGAAACCACAGGAAGACATCCAGGAGCCGATCAGTGGTCTAGATTTGTCACTTGGAAGAAAAGTGGGAGTTGGAGACAGAGGTTAGAAAGTGCTAGGTGGTACTTGAGGTGGCTTTTCTAAGCCTTTATCATTTATAATGTGTGGAAAATAATGTTTAATTCATAGGATTATTGAAAGGCACCAGTGAAATAATGTTTATAAAGTGTTTAGCTTAGTGCCTGGAGCATAGCAAACACTAAATAATGAGAGCTGCCTTTTTACTATAATAAGAAGGCAAGAATGGTCTTCAATATATCACACTTAACAGATCCTGAGAAAGATAAGCCCTAAAGTGTATCAGGTTAATATAGCAATGGGGAGAATCTAGGTGACCTTGCAAAGAGCAGTTTCCATAAAGAAGTAATTGTGATTGGGAGAGTTTTTGTAATTGTGATTGGGAGGACTGTTTTGAAGTGTTCGAAAAGCAAACTGCAGTGAAAGCAAGAGATGGATGAGGCTGAATATCAAACAAGAAATGCAACAGTAAATCATGGTATTCAGTCCCCGTAGTAGGCAGAATAATGGCCCTCTAAAAATCTCTATATCCTAATCCCTGGAACTATAACTATGTTACTGTACATGACAAAAGATATTTTGCAGATATGATTAAGTTAAGGAAGTTAAAATGGGGAAATTACCTTGTATTATTTGGGTGAGTGCAACGCAATTATAAACATCCATGTAAGAAGGAGGCAGGAGGGTCAGGGTCAGAGAAGGAGATGAGATGACAGAGGCAGAGGCCAGAGTGATGCGGCCACAATCCAAGGAATGTGAGCAGCCTTTAGAAGTTGGAAAAGATAAAGAACAGATTCTCCCTTAGACTCTCCAGAAGAGACATTGACTTTAGTCCTGTAAAACCCATTTCAGGCCTCTGACCTCCAGAATTGTGAGAAAAACTTTTACTGTTTTAAGCCACTGAGTTGTGTAATGAGTTTCAGCAGCCATGGGAAATGGATACGGTTTGTTAAGAGTATGAAAGGGGGTAAGATCCAGAGCCTATGCTGGGGGATCACACCTGGCTTATGTGGGGACCTCAGCAGCCCATGCAGGGTAAACAACTGCCCAGGTAATCTCCAAGTGGCCAATCAGCATAGCCTTGATTAGAGTCTAGAACCATGCCTGATACAGAGCAAGTGTTCAATTAATATATACAGAATAAATTAATAATTCTGAGCATTTTATTTTTTTTTATTACACTTTGATCTCACTTCTATCTTTCCAACCTCCTCAGATGCTTATATAAGAGTTCTAAATTTTAAAGGTTGTTTCATTTCCCCTGAAAATGTTGTCATCTCATGTGATTTGCTGAGTATAAAACAAAAGTTGACATGTAAAGTAAAAGTATACGTGTAAACTAAAGTTGACGAATTTCAGTTCCTCTCCACAGAAGAACTAATTCAAACCAACCTTCTCTCATTTCTATCTCCCTTGAATGAAAAGTTGATCCGAACAATTCAATCTCGGCTGAGATGAATTAGAAATTAGAAGCTTTCTATGCAGGTTTAAGCAGCTCTGGGATTACACTTTTAAAAATTTCTTTAGAGGGAGCTAACAATAAAGATTAAAAGCAATAGCCCTGCAAAGTACATACTGTAGCTAGATGTGAAAGGACACAAGCTCCCGCTCAAAAAAACTCCCTGCGGCTGAGGTTCTGGTCTTCCGTGGATTCAATTCTTGCTCCCACTGACGTTCTTTGAAAACAGCAGCCACGTTGTTTAATTCGACATTCAAAGAAGCCACTGTTAACCACGTGGTCTACTGTGATAAAGTCAAAATGTGTGTGAGAGTCCCTCCAGGCATGGAAGAAGGGCCTGGAATTCTTCAGCCTCTACTTTTCCTTCCTAGAGACTTGACTATCTGAACTTAGTCACATGATTTGCTTCCTTTTCACTACCATCCAAAGTGCTGTTTGAGGCTGCTTGGATCTTTAAAGAACGGTGTTTCCATATTGTCTTTTCTCCCCCAAGCATTTTATCCTGTATTTTAGAAGATTACATTTTAAAAACAATTCACATCTCCTGCCTCCTTCCTGCCTTCCTGACATTCTCTTCCTTACTCTTTGTATCTGCCTCCAGTCAATGAGACTAAGGATTTGACATTAATCTTGACTAGAAAGGTAAGCAAATATTTTGAGGAGAGTGTAGGGAGTATTCTGGGGAAGGGATATGAAGAGTAGACTTAATAAACAAAAAGATGGAAAATTATTTTAAATATTATAATCAGATGATCATAAACCACACCTTTTCATGACTCCTTAACTGGTCCATTCTATCCACCATTTAGGACTGCACTGTAGATTTCCATAGCAACTCTCCTTAATTGTTATTATGCCAATGCAGTAATTATCACATTCACAAACGAAGACTGGTCATTTTCTCAGTAGGGGAAGAAAATAACTATGGTCTATGGAAGATCCAGAGAAGATGAATCATTTATTCCCTTCTCACTTAACTACATCCTGAAGCATTCCCTACCAGTTTTGCAAAAACTGTTACTTATGAGTTTGTTAATCTTGGAAGCAGAATGAACTCTTTCAGGGCACTAAGGCACCCAGCAAAGATATATAATCACCCATGAGCCTAGGTAAATGTGGCTTACAATGCTGGCTTTTATTGGGTTGTTTGCAAATGGACAGAAGCAATACATAATGTCATTTTAGAGGCCTTCTTATGGTAATTAGAGAGGGGCTTGAAGATGCAGGTGGGCTTTCATGTACACCCACATACACACACACACACACACACATACACACACACACACACACACCCTACCCTCCAACCTTAGAAGACTCTTCAGTTATTATGATTATCTGGCTCAAGTATATAGATAAAAGCTCTATTCATAACAGCTTTAGGCCTTCCTGGCATCTAACATGAATGATATTTTTAAATAAACCTTGGTTACTTTCTATATGTTTGAAAATGATGGTCGGCATAGCAAGAGAATCCATAAAACAAGAGACTGGAGCTTTCCAATGGCATATTTTTCAAATGCTTTAGTTGATAAGGTTGGGCTAGAAATAAGCAGTAATTTGTGGGTAATATTCTTTCCTCTGATTTCATTATATGGTTGTAACAGAGAAATGCCTACCGGTTATTAGTGGGATGTGGAGTCCATGTGTCTCTATAGCATCATCTTCTCTGTATGTTCTAGATTGGAAGATTCTCTGTTACTCAACAAATACAAACCTTTGTGAGCCCCTGCTATGAGCCAGGCACTGTCCTAGCCCCAGCGGAGACCGCAGAGAACAAACCAACTCCATTTCTGTAGTCACAGGACCTGAGTTCTAGTGGTAGGAAATAGCCAACCAATGAATAAATATATCATGTGACAGCTGATGATAAGTGTTACAAGGAAAAATAAAGCAGGATAAAGAGGATAGATACTAATAGAAGTGAGGCTTATTTTATGTGGGGTGGTCAAAAGAAGACCTCTCCGAGGAGGTGACATTTGACATTTGAGCAGAGTCTTAAAAGAAATGGCTTTTCAGTCTTGCTAAATGCTCTCAGATCCCCGCACCGCTTTCAGTAAATCTGGAGATGAAACAAACATCTGCCAGATGAAAGAAGCAAGAAGGTAAAGACAGGAAACTCCAGTGATACATCCACACAGATCCAATTCGGGGACTAATTTATGCTTCCAAAGCATGCTCAGAAAAAAGCGCAGAAGAAATCCCCACACTGAAATCCTTTGATGAATCACCAGTAGCTAATTGTTACCAAGCATCCCACAGGCATGACATATCATTGGAAATCTGGGTGGATTTCAGAAGAGAAATGTTATTGCATTTAAACAATACCATTAGCCAATCTGATTTCACTTACTGGTATGCACTTTGTTCCAGCTATCTAGTCTAAAGATGAATTGCCCAATGGTTGTATTGTCAAAATGACAGCGTGAAAAGAGAAGCATGTGGGTTGTAATAATAATGTGGTACATGTGTAGAAGGTCAGAGAAGCAACAGATTAACATTCCAGTGAAAGATTTCCCCTGGGACATCTCTTGAAAGTATCAAAGGCCAAAGGATCAGGACACTGATAATGTGTCTGGCATTGGTGGTGAAATTGTTGTATGTGTTTAGCTCTGCTGAGGACAGAGCTGTGTTCTTTTCAATTAGCTGATGAAATCTCTCCTGAACAATGAAGAAGCCAACCACGGAAACCGGCTTCAATGCAGCTGAATGAATGGAAATGAGGTTGTGTGAAAATATGAGTTGCTTACTTCAGATTAATGAAATACATTTGAACATGTTCCCTTGAGAAGGCAACTAAATAATTCCCTACCCTGGAGATTTAAGCTTACCATGTATAGCATGTCATTTCTTCATTGAATTTTAAACCAAATTCTCAAGTTTGCAACCCTTCTGCAAGGTGAACCTGGGGATTATGGGATGGGGGAGTCCAGTGGTCCTTTCTAACTGCTGGCTCTGCGGGGCAAAGGGTGAGGGGCAGGGAGCACACAGGCTCTGCAGGCAGAGGAACCTGGGTTTGAAACTGGATTTCATAATTTACTGATGTGTAAAAATAAACTCCATTTTCCTTATTTTTAGAATGGGGAAAATACACACAGCCCAAATATTTGTAGGGCAGATTTAAAAAGGCAATGCCTACGGAATATTTTGTAATCGTGCGAGGAATGGGAGCTATCGCTAAATTTTACAGCTTCTCTGTGGCTTCTATGACATTCCTACTGCTTCACCTTCCCTGGTGCTGGGAGAAAAATCCTGGGTGGCTTGATACACATTAAGAGGGAATGGTAAGTTTTGTTTATATTTCTAAATATAAGTACCCCTTAACTTCAGGAAGGAAGACTGTCTGCTTTGTTTAAAACTTCATTTATGTGTTTACTATCAAAAATGAAGATCTGAAAAATAGAGGGATATTTTTCAGGAAATTTCAGGAAATAAGTAAAATACAACAAGTGATTTGCAAAGTACATAGGAAATATCACAATAAAAATTTGGGAGGCAGTGTATATCATGGTTGGAATGTAGTTCCTGGATTCACTGCACGTGTTTAAATTCCAGCTCCACTACTTCTTGATGCATAACCTCCAGCAAGTTGCTTACCCTCTCTGGGCCTTTCCTTCTTACCTGTAAAATGGGCAAATAATAGGACCCACATCATAGGGTTGATGGAGGATTAATTAAATTGGTAAAAAGCTTCAAACAATGCATGGTACTATTTGTAATTCTTGATTACTCAAACCATCATGAATGTAATTCTAACCAAAAAGTGTTTTAGGGAAACTTAATAATGTTTTCAGATAGAACTTTAATTGTGATTTATAATTTTATTACTAATATGGGTTGTTGTGTTATTACCTCTTTGCTATAAGGTCTTCTTTCTTTTTTTTTTTTTTTAAAGCCTATTTTATAAATTTATTTATTTATTTATTTATTTTTGGCTGTGTTAGGTCTTCGTTTCTATGCGAGGGCTTTCTCTAGTTGGGGCAAGCGGGGGCCACTCTTCACCGCGGTGCGTGGGCCTTTCACTGTCGTGGCCTCTCTTGTTGTGGAGCACAGGCTCCAGACGCGCAGGCTCAGTAGCTATGGCTCACGGGCCTAGTTGCTCCACGGCATGTGGGATCTTCCCAAACCAGGGCTCGAACCCGTGTCCCCTGCATTGGCAGGCAGACTCTCAACCACTGCGCCACCAGGGAAGCCCCAGGTCTTATTTCTTTAGATAGCAAGAGTGCTGTAAATAGCAACAAGAGAGCCTTACGCAAAGCTGACTTGACTTTGAACTGTTCTGAGAAAGCACGCTGTCCTCTTCACAGTGAGATCCCTGGAGACCATCAGAGCAGCCCCTGAAACACAGCCCCTACCTCCCGCCGTGGGAGCCACAATTCACAGCAACATCCTCAATTCTCCCCTTCAACACAAACCCAGAGGAGCTGGGAAGACAGCCCTGTCAAAACAGTTTATGACTTGAGGACTCCAAAGGCAAGTTCCATGAAGATATAATATCTCAGTGTGGGATACACAAGCCTCTTTTTTAAAAAATCTGGTCTCTTTTATGACTTGGATAGCTAGCGTTTGGGTAAGATGTTCAAAACCGATGAAGTAGAAAAGCTGGGCAGAACTCCTAATCTTTTTAAGGGTCCCGGACAATGGTGTCAACTCCTCTCCTGCTCTTCACAATTATCGCTTGATAGTCTTTGAATCAACAATAAAATGGCAATGGAAGAGGCAGTCTGACCTGGACCTTAAGAGGATGCTATAGAGGGCGTACAATGATTACCTGAGGAAGATGATGCAGCCTGATGGGCACTAAAGCAGGGATTAAGAGTTTCAACTGCTGCTTGATGAATTTCTCTGAAAAGAGAGGCCTGAAGGACATTGGCAGAAAGAAATGGGAGAAAACATAAATGGCTTGTGAGAAAGAGCCAAATGGCCTTTTCCTGTTTCCTAAGAGACTGACTCTGCTGGGCTGGAGAATGTGCTGTTTCTTATAAAAGGTTCTGGAAATGCACTTTCTTACCAAAATTCAAAGCAGGGCCACAGATCATTTATAGGAGACAAAAAACAGTAAGTAGTGTCGGCACAGAGGAATATATTTTACTTTGCTCTGCCATGAGGAATTATGGTGGGTTGTGACGAGCGGAATATAAAGTAACATAAGTTGCCTGTTGACAACAGGGTTTGAAATTATAACATGTAAAACCAATATATTTCCTGCACACTATGAAACAGCTGGGGTATTTTTATGGCTTCTAGCGGGATACCATGCCATCTCTCAAAACCCTATAATTCTGCAAGCACCGTAAGTGCATCTTGTTATTTATTTTGTTTGTTTATTTGGCTTCAAGGATTTCACAGGCAGCACTGCATAGAATCAAATGTAAAGAAAGTGATCAACACTGAATTGTGCTGTCTTTAAGAATGTCCACTCCTGCCTCTACTGAAGGGTGGGTTGGACATTATGTTCAACGTGGCAGCATACCTAGGCAGAACGGAATCTTTTCCTTGCAAGAAGGGAAAAAAAATGATTCAATCAAAAATGCCACAGGAATGTTTCCCTCCATGGTCTGTCTGGAGTCTACGTATAAAAATTAAGTCTTTGTCGATCTAGATGTATATGGAAGAGAAACAGCAAACAATAAAGCAAACAGAGTAAAATGCAAAAAAAAAAAAAAAATTAAGTCTTTTATGAGGTTGACAACAGCAGAGTTCATATAAGGTCCCTTTAAATGACAGATGGTGATAAGCAAGTCAACACTTTATGTGCTAGACTTTAGAAGTGTCGCAGCCACTGACCCACATTAATGAAGAGCACAGACAAAAGGCAGGAAGCAAAACTCTGTACCGAGCATCCTACCCTAAACAATGATTGACTGCATTGTCTTCATTCTGGTTGCTTACTCTAAACTCATGCATGTCAATCAATCAGTACAAAAGACTTTGATTGCTTAAAATGCTTTGGCTGTTACATTAGCTGTGGTTTTATGTTTTAATCAAATATCACATTTTCAATTATTATACGCTGAACTCCTGGGATACAGAATTGACTGGAAATTTGTCAGGACTTTGGCAGTGTTGGTGGTTAATGATTTGATGCGCGTATGCGGCTGCAGATGAGCAGAGGGCTGGGAAGGGTGTGGGGTGAGTACCAGAGGATGCTCTGCTTGGGGATGGAGAGAACCACCTTACCCAGAAATAGATTCTTGCTGCCTGAAAAGAGCAGAGAATCTAGTCAAATATCTTCCCCCTGCTTGAGACAGAGGCCTTCTCTTTCCTGATTGCAGGCTCAGGAATTTTGTGAGGGTAAGCATCGCCCTTCACACAGAAGTCTGTCAGCTGTCAGCAGCTCCTGACATGACAAAATCCCAAAGCAGGGGTACTGGGGCTGTGTAATACAGAAGTGCCCAGTTGTCTGAGTTGAAAAGAGAGGAAACATCAGATGTTGCTTTTCTAACAAAGACCCGGTTTCATGCTTAACATCACAAAGATAACTTGGTTTTCTGTTCTTAGGATTAAAAAAAATGAAAAAAAAAAAAAACCTTTGTTCCTTTGAAGTAAGAGCAAGCTATGTGAAATGAATTTTAACCAGGTTCTGCCAATATCTATCAGCACACAGCATTTCATATTGCAGATAATAAGAGTCTGGAGAAAATGACAGGCAGGAGGAAGGGAAATCTGGAGGCGAGGGTCAGAGTTTGCAGCATCCAGGTCAGACAAGGGTTTTTGGAAGGCTTTTGGGATGAGGGTTTGATTGAACCTGAGAACATGCTGAGTGCCCATGTTCAGAGGTGTGGATTTTTTTTTAAATAAAAAATAGATTAAACTAGGAATTTGGGGGGTTATTTTTCCTTTTTGCTACGCCCACCCATAAGGGAAATAAATGTGTTGATGTAGAGAAGACTTAATCATAAATGAATGGAGTATGTAACTCATTATTCATGACAATAATTAAATATCATTTATTAATACGGTTTAGGAAGACCTTCTCCTCTAGGTAAGACAGAGAAGTTACGAATCCTTTCCATTTAGATAAAGAAAGAAGCCAAGATTATACCAAAAAAAAGATGACATGTCTTCCCAAAGACAGGACGTTATAAGATGTGTGTGATGTCCGCAGATGGAAAGATAGACGATGTTCGAAAAACAAAGAGTAACTATGAGAGTTTGGTGAAAGGTTTAGGTTAGGTATCCTTCTTCGAATAATGTTTTAAGATTGCTTGATAACACCAGAGAATTTTAAAAGAATGTGAAAGAAAATGCCTTAACCACAGCTGGTGGAAATAAAAAAATGAAAGCACGAGATCCAGTTATTAATCCTGGTAGCTGTTTCTTGGATACTGAAAAGAGAAGTCAAAAAGCCAGAAGCAAGTTCAACGAACATCTCTAATATGAGCCTATTTCTGGGAAATTCTCCACTAAGGGAAACAAGAAATCATATTGCATTGAGATTTATAGTCAGCACATACATCAACCATGTCTGCAAGTCTGTATTTCCCTATGGTTTATCTTTTTTTATTCTGTATCTTTTTCTTTCCTCTGAGACTCTGTGTGTGTGTGTGTGTGTGTGTGTGTGTGTGTACAGTTAGCTGTGCAGAGATAAAAACAAGTCAATTTAGTTAAAGGTAAGAAAGGTGATGTGGTGATATGGGCAGTGGAGTGACTGGGGAGATCAAAGGGCAACCTAAATACTTCTCACCAGGTGACCTGAGCCGTGGGATTAACTTCCCTGGGCCTCTCTTCCTCATCTACAGAAGAAGGCTTTTTACATCAAGCTTCTCTGAGACCCTTTCTAGGCCTGATATCTACAATGTAAATGTTCCCCACATTTTCCCAAGGATTAAATCATCAATGGTGCATGCATAACACAGGGTGGGTTTTCAATTAGTACACACACAGAGTGATAATACTTTTAATTGCATTTTGTTGTATTTCCTATTAATCTTGGAACAGAACTGCTATGTGTTAAGAAAACTGCAGAGGACACAACAGCTTCGAAAATAATTACTGTGCAAAAAAAATTCAACTTATTCCCAAATTTTGCATTAATCTCAGGCTAAGTAAAAGGATACTAAACTGAGGTTTAGATTTCTAGGTCTAGATTTTGCTCTGTTAAGACTCTGGGCAAAGCTTTCATTTTCCTTTACTTCAAAGTGAAGGGAGGATTCAGGTGAAACAATTTCTTAGACGACTTCACAATTCCCTTTTCATGATGTCCTGAGAGTGAGTGTGTTGTAATGGAAAAATCTGTTTTTTTCAGACAGCGAGCCCTGGACTTGACGCCCAGCTCTACAACTCACTGCTGTGTGATGGGGACGGGCTGGCTCTGGGAACCTCTCTTAGCTTTCGGGATTATTCCAGGCATAAGGATGCATATAAAGTGTGTGTGTGTGTGTGTGTGTGTGTGTGTGTGTGTGTGTGTGTGTGTGTTGGGGGGGGGGATATACGCAACTGGATTTAGGGAATCTTAGTGAGTATTATGGAGCCTGCTCTGATTTCCCTTTGATTCTGAACTTTCGAACCCACGGTAATTTCCATGGTTTATATACAATAATCTGTCTCAAAAAGAATCATCTTAATGTTCATCATATAGCAAAAAGCCCTCTGATTTGTACGTGAACAACTGAGTTTAAGTTGAAACCCTCCCAGGACTTCAGAGGAGACTGTCCCTGCAATCTCATTCACAGCAAAGCGCAGAACCTGAAGTATGTAACTCGTACACAGTAAACCCAAGGGACAGAGCTCCACCTTAGCAGGGAATCCATATAAGCCGAGACTGACTCCTGAATAAACCAAGAAAGTGAAACGCCTCCAGTGAAAGGGCTCCCAAGCTGCCCCCCGGAGGTAAGTAAGGTGGGTACACATCCACCCATCTGTCTATCATGTCTACTTCATCCAAATTACGCAACAGATATACCCTAGAGCCAGAGCCTTTCCCACATCAACTCTACACTGTTAACTGGAGAAAAGAAAAAGGGGTTCTAGAGGAAAAGAATAATATGGCAAAGAACTGCCTTTCTTAACATCGAAGCGTATTCACATGCACACACTGCTTTTAATGTTTATTTCTGGGGGGGAAGCATAAAAAATACCAATCTACACTTTGCAGAAATAAAGAATATATGAAATAGTTGGATTTTAATTCTATATTTTCAGAAAGTGTGCTAACCTATGCAGCAATGATGTAGAAATGTAGACACAGAAGCCAACATAGAGATCATTTAGTCTAACATCATCATTTTAGAGGAGAAAACTGCTTTTAAAAATGGTTGCCATCATTTCACCTCTCTGAAGTTTCCCATGGCCCTTGATTTAACTCACACTTAATATTTTATATACAACCTGGTCACTGGAGTAAATGTTCCACAAGCAATTAAATGATATACACACTGATGTCACTATTCTTCTAATGCCATTTCCTAGTGGCTGCATGTTGACCACACATTTTATGTGGCTAAGAACCTCAAAGAAATATCAAATGATGAAACTCAAAGGGTTCCTGATGTAAATTAAGGTTTTACAGACAATGTTTGACCACCAAGTACTTAATTCTCAACCACACTGAAAGAGTAACTCTGTATCTTAGATAACGCAACTTGTACCTAAAGTCAAATTCTCCCATACTCATTTTTTTTCCAGTGTCCAGGTCACATCCTAGTAGAGGAATTAGTCTCTTAAAAGAATATTTTGCTTCATTATACAACATTGCTTCCTGTAGCAAGTAGAGCAACTGGTACATTTATTTACCCAAACCAGGAAATACTGATATCTTGTAAATCATACAACAGATTTCCTAGCATCACAGTCAGATATGGATCCTACTATAATCAAATGGCATAAGATAAAACACTGAAATATGGACTAATCCCATTGCTAAATCATGCATTTAGCAATTTTAGGAGTACTTCCACTAAGTTTGAAGTCCATAGATAACCATCTTAGCTTCTAGAGTTTCTGAAAATCAAACATGCCTTTCAGGACCAAGCATGTACACTGAGGCACTGGGAAAACAGAATCTACTCTCTGTTGGCTTATTCTGCCCTAAACAGAGGAAATTCCCATATTCTGCTGGGGCATCTGAACACCAATAGAAAAGAAGTTTGGATTGAATTATGCCTGTATTTCAGCATGGTATAATTTCTACCCTGTATTTTCAGATTTCTTGTAGGAAGTCAGCCAGGTTGATAAATTGGTAAAATTAATTTTCTTGAGTATATTTATTAATATATTAAATGATTCATTATCTTATTACTAACATCCACTGAGCTTAATTTCTTCATAAATACTTTATTATCGTCTCTGAATTTCCTCATAATTAAACATAATGCGTAAAAAAGGTGAAAACTTGATTTGCCTAAATACTTACAACCAAAACTCTTGAAAAAGTGTTGGGGCTCAATATTATACAAGGTTTCTTGAAACGTATGGGAAACCCTAACCAGATCATCAACCAGATATTAAAGTATCAGAGCAAGGATTATTTTTCAAAATTTAACTAATTCTAAAGTACGTGCATAAGGGCATTAAGAATCTTTGCTTCCTCAAGGAGAAAAATGTACCAGTGTATTTATAATTTTTTTTCCCAGCTATTTATAATGTTTGCATAGGAGAAAGATACTCAGGTTAACCAAAAGTGTGGCAAGCATACTTCTTGTTCTGCCCAGGAGAGTCTCACTCTTTGCCTGTTATCTGAGAATAATTATTAATAGTGTCTAATTTCACCTTCAAAGACGACCTGGTTTGAGAAAATAAATTATGTGATCAATTAAATTAAAAAAAAAAAAAAGACAGGATTCTTTCTCAGGCTACATGAGAAAGTTAAGAAAGCACAAGCAACTGTATCAGCTGTCAGATGGCCAGGCAAGATGGAAAGCTGGAATTCTGCTCAGAATACCATAGTACTCGAGAGACCCAATGGTAACTCTCTGTAGTCAGATCGCAAACTGTGAGCAGAGGCAGAAATAACAGAAAGGAAATTGTTAGTGAAGTCTACACAAGTGGCAAGAAAGGTGCTAGCAAAGACTGAAAAAAATGTTGAGAAAATTTTTATTGAAAGTTGGGATAACGGTACCATGTTATACAATAGTGAAACAGCTGTAAAGCACGTGCCTGAAGAAATGTGGAAGGAAGAAAATATACTTTATGTACTCTGGGACCTTGGTAAGGTGATTTTCAGGTAGAATGTTCAAAGTGGCAACTGGCTTCTTTTAAAGCAGTGGCAGGGCTCAGTTAAAGAAAAAAGTGTTAAAATTTCAAGAAAAATTTAAAAGGACTATAAAGTGACTAGGAATTTCTGAGTTGGAAAATTAAACTATTTCTAATTTTTACTCCCTCCATCCTGAAAAGATTCTCAGTGTGAAATACTGCCTGGGGCATAGATCAAATCACATGTGTGGCAATAAGACTGTGCTAAGATCACTAGAAGATTTAAGGCAGCGTTGAGTAGAGCCCCCTCAGCTACAAAAAAAAGAGTTAATTCCATCCAGTTTACTTAATTTTATTTGTTGTATTTAATTTCTATTTGGGTCTTGGGTCTGTTTTTGGAATTGGATATACAGTTGACCCTTGAACAACATAGGTGTTGGAGGTGCCAACCCTCCACACACTGGAAAATCCACGTATAACTATTTTTGACTTCCCAAAAACTTAACTACTAATAGCCTTCTGTTGACCAGAAGCCTTACTGACAGCATAAACTGGTCAATTAACACATATTTTGTATATGTATTACATGCTGTAATCGTACAATAAGGTAAGCTAGAGAAAAGAAAGTGTTGTTAAGAACATCATAAGAAAGAGAATATATACGTTTATAGAACTCTACTGTAGTTATCGATACCGTTAACTTTACATCGTCAGTTTCCAAGATGAACCGTCTGTCAGTACCTACATCAATATTGTCTCATATGATACAAAATAATGTAGATATTATATACAGTACTAACACTAGTTATCAAAAATGAAAAGATAATGTGAAAAAGAAATTCATATTTATTTACAGGTATAACGATTCATGCAATGATAATGAACAAGCAGCCATATGATTGCTTTATGGTAGCCCAGTGTAACCAACAGGATTGTTTCACAGTAGGCTAGCCTATTGACTAATGAATGAATTGTTACACAACTGTTACAGCATATGGTACTACAGTCATACTCATAATACAGTCCTGGTAATACTGTTAAACTTTTAAAAACCACTTACCTGTGATGATGGGCTGATACGCAGTTTCTCCAATTCCAAGAGAGAAACATACTGTAATTCTTTGAAAGTGACACTATAAAACAGTAAGAAATTAAGTTTTATATTAGATATCACTCACCTTATGCCTGTGTAAGGATAAACTAGTATCTACATCTATTTTATGCATTCATGACACCTTTTTCTTAATTTTGATATTTCTATGCCTACATGGTACATCTGCAACTTTTTTCAAAATGCCACCAATATCAAAAAAAGTCCCAATATATTTATTAACAAAAAAATGCACGTATAAGTGGACTCTCACAGTTCAAACCCATGTTGTTCAAGGGTCAAATCATTTTACAGTGTTTGCAGTGTTCCTCACAGCACCCTTTTTAACACAGAACACTTATCTCCAGAACTAGTAACGCATTTTGGAAAATGCTACTCTACATTAAAAAAAATTCTTTTTTGACCTTTCCCAATCTGGGAAAACAGTTCATTCGGTGTTATATTTGCTGTTTTTGGTTTAATACCACATACAAATAAATTCAAAGAAATACCATTATTGATTACAGAGAAGACACAGAGTAAAGCATGTGGTGAAAATATAAAATATAAAACGTTCCATCTAGTCAATGGCAAAGAAAATGGTGGATGTGGTTATGTTCCACAATGATTTGATCCTTTCATCTTGTTTAAACAGAAAGCCACCTTACTTCTCTATAATGACCACTTCCAGGCTTTATGTTCACATTCTTATATCAGGAATTTCTATTTGTTTGTATCATTAATAATCATGTGTGCTAAGCTAGGATTGTGATATTAATCATTTGGGCTAGACTAAAATTGTGAAATAAAAAAAGTTGTGATAGGTAATATGGATGACAATTGTGTCACATCGTTTTTTAAAAAATAAGCATATCACGTGATTATACTGCTTCTTGAATAAATAACAGAAATAAAAAGCCAAACATCTTGATGTAGATGATTATATTACCTAGTTAACATATGTTTCACATTTTAATTATCACAAGTTAAATATTTAGGGTTATGCTTTTGATTTTTCCTTTCTTCATAAAGTCGTTATTTAAAATTTAAAACTCTATGCGTTAACTAGATTGGAGAAAGTCAAATCATTTTTGTAACTGTTTAAGGTTTACCATCAATGAAGGACTATATTTAACAAATGCCCAGCTGTGTTTGTTGATCTTATTTCCTTCCTATCTTTGACTTGTTAGAAGATAAAAGATGTAATCATGTTTCAACAGTAAAAATTAAATATGTGAATAACTTAGCTCTTCATGAATGGATCTTTCACTAATCATTCCATATCCTTACAAAACGTGCTACATCGATACACTGTAGTCAATGTCCAGATCTATGGTTGAAGGCTCATCATACACGTTAAACACAGTTAGTTTATCTTAATTTAAATGTTAGATGTGGCATGTGATTCCCAAAGAAAATAGAAATTCCTAATGATGTTGGATTGATTTGTACCAGTGAAGATGCCTTTATTATTTGGAACAAATGATTAGTCTCTCTTTACCAAAGTTGCTGTTGTGCTTTCTCAACTAGGTATTTTAATTTTCACGTTGACAACCAGTCAGAAAGAATCCATTACAAACGATCAAAGCATATGCTTGATAGGCTAGTTTCTTAAAATGACAAGTAGGACAGTTCTGTGATAGAGAAAAAGTTGATGTGTGCTTTAATCTCCATATTTTGATGTGCTGCACACCACATTGCCTTAGTTGAAATGAATTTTGTTCTTAAAGCTTTCACTAAGTGTTTCCTCTTTAAACACTTTGTCAGGTGGAGAGATGTTCTGGATGGAAGTTGTTACTAATGGTATAATAACTATTTTACTACTTAACAGTGCAGAGAATTGGTTTGCCTTTCTAATATCTGACCTAAAATTTAGTTCATAAATTGAAAGAGAAATGAAAATAGGAAAAAGGAAAGAAAAATCAGCATTTTCCTTTTGACTATTTTAATACACAGGGGTTAATTAAAACAAGTGAAGTCAATTTAAAAACAAAACAAAACAAAACTATTTGACAATAGTATTTAGAGTTGTCCAGGAATGGAAAGGCCTTGCCTGTGGGCATCACAGCATAAAACACCAGATAGTTATAGATGATCAGCCAAACCATCCACCTTAGGAGTCTGAAACAGGTAGGAATTTTCCTATGCCATTTTTAGGTATATAAAATGTCACGTTTCTTTATATTTCTAAAACAAATCATATCTATCTCCAAGCTTCAATAGCCAAGGTTCATGGAAAGGTTAATATTTTATGATTCCAGGGAGAGGGCTCAAGACTGCAGAATAGGAGGATGTAGGGGCTCACCTCCTCCCAGAAACACATCAAAAATACATCTATTGGGCTTCCCTGGTGGCGCAGTGGTTGACAGTCTGCCTGCCAATGCAGGGGACACGGGTTTGAGGCCTGGTCTGGGAAGATCCCACATGCCGCGGAGCAACTAGGCCCGTGAGCCACAACTACTGAGCCTGCGCATCTGGAGCCTGTGCTCCGCAACAAGAGAGGCCACGATAGTGAGAGGCCTGCGCACCGCGATGAAGAGTGGCCCCCACTTGCTGCAACTAGAGAAAGCCCACGCACAGAAACGAAGACCCAACACAGCCATAAATAAATAAAATAAATTTTTTAAAAAATACATCTATTTGTGGAACAATTCTCACAGAAAATCAAGCGGAAGCTGGCAGAAGATCTATACAACCAAAGCTGCAGGAAAGATCTCCACATAACTGCATAGGACAGGGAAAAAAAGGCATCCTGTTGGGACCTGTGCCCCTGGAAGGAGACTGAAAGGAAAAGAAGGTCTGCATGGGCAGACCCTCACTCTGGGGAGCAAATATGTGAGCCACAATCTGGGCATCCTAGTCCTGGGGTCTTGCATGGAGGAGACAAGCCTGCTTGCCTACTGGGAAATCCACTGGGACAGACAGAAAGGCTGGAGAAGCCCAGGCTCTATACATGAGTATGCACAGGCTGGCTTGCCAACCATCAGGGCAGAGGGAGCCTTGCACTGGTGGCTGCTGCCTCCCCATACTCCCCAATCTGAAGGGGAGAACACCTTGGTCCCGCTCCCTCCACCCCACAGGCCGGCACAATATCTGGGCAAAGGCTCAGTCTAGCTACGCAGAGACAGACCAGGGCATCTGGTGTGTGCTCAGGGTGGGGCGCTGGTGGCCACTGTCAGTGCATGCACAGGAGGCCTGGGGTGTGATCCACGTGGGGCAGCAGTGGCCACTGTCAGTGCACACAGAGTACACAGCGGTGCGTCTCACAGCAAGAGCACTCCAGGTCCACCCACTCTGCACTGCAGCTTAGCACTAGATGTGGGGCAGACAAGTCCTGGGACAGGTCTGCCACAGAGGCAGCCCAGATCGTAGGTGGCAGCACAGCCATTTCAATTCCTGCAGCCACAATGCCCCGACCCCCAGCCCCAGCCTACTCCACACCACAGCCCTGCACTAAATCTGGGAAGGATACAACAGAGAAAGGGATGTGACCTTGGGCTGCTTCTGAGCTGAACTGCAGGTGCCTACACAGGTGGCATGGGTTCTCTGTGGCTATTCAGTCCTCACTTACTTCAGCAATCACCTCCTTTGGGGCAGGGCATGCACTCAAGGGCAATGGAGGCTGATCAAACCTAAACATAAGATTTTTACTCCAACAAGTAGAGAGCAGACCCCATCCCTGACAGGGCAGCGATAGCCACAGAGCAGAGAGGAGGCCCTGCCTCACACTGTACACAGGTTCTAGATACTAAGACACCGACCACACCCCCTTATCAAGGGGCTAATAGCCAGCACACTCTGAGGAAAGACATGGCTGGTGTCCATAAGGAAACAAGTCCTCTCACCACAAACACTGGACACACACAGTCTATACACGAATGCTCCCACATAAAAACATCCCTTCAAGGTCAGAGTAGATAACTGTTTCTCCTAAATTCGTAGAGACAGAGAAAGTTAAATTAAATGAGAAGGCAGAGGAACTGCTCTCAATTAAAAGAACAAGAGAGATCCCCTAAAATAACAAATAATGAAGCATAGCTCACCAGTCTACTAGACTATGAGTTGAAAAAGGTGGTAGTAAAAATACTAACTGAATTAAGGAAGACTGTCAATAGAAACACAGATCACTGTAACAAGGAACTAGAAATTATAAAGATGAACCAATCAAACAGACAATTCGGAGGGAGACCTGCAAGATGGTGGAAGAGTAAGACGTGGAGATCACCTTCCTCCCCACAAATACATCAGAAATACATCTACATGGGGAACAACTCCTACAGAACACCTACTGAACGCTGGCAGAAGACCTCCAACCTCCCAAAAGGCAAGAAACTCCCCACGTACCTGGGTAGGGCAAAAGAAAAAAGAAAATACAGAGACAAAAGAATAGGGACAGGACCTGCACCACTGGGAGGGAGCTGTGAAGAAGGAAAGGTTTCCACACACTAGGAAGCCCCTTCACTGGCGGAGATGAAGGGTGGCGGCGGGGGAAACTTCGGAACCATGGAGGAGAGCGCAGCAACAGGGGTGCAGAGGGCAAAGTGGAGAGATTCCCGCACAGAAGATCGGTGCCAACCAGCACTCACCAGCCCGAGAGGCTCGTCTGCTCACCTGCCAGGGCAGGTGGGGGCTGGGAGCTGAGGCTCGGGCTTCAGAGGTCAGATCCCAGGGAGAGGACTGGGGTTGGCTGCGTGAACACAGCCTGAAGGGGGCTAGTGTGCCACAGGTAGCTGGGAGGGAGTCTGGGAAAAAGTCTGGACCTGCCTAAGAGGCAAGAGACCATTGTTTCGGGGTGCGTGAGGAGAAGGGATTCAGAGCATCACCTAAACGAGCTTCAGAGACGGGCATGAGCCACAGCTATCAGCGCGGACCCCAGAGACGGGCATGAGACACTAAGGCTGCTGCTGCAGCCACCAAGAAGCCTGTGTGCAAGCACAGGTCACTACCCACACCTGTGCAGCCCACCACTACGTGGGTCCCGTGAACCAGGGACAACTTCCTCGGGAGAACACACAGCGAACCTCAGGCAGGTGCAATGTCATGCTGGCCTCTGCCACTGCGGGCTCGGCCCGCATTCTGCACCCTGCCCTCCCCCCAGCCTGAGTGAGCCAGAGGCCCTGAATCAGCTGCTCCTTTAACCCTGTCCTGTGTGAGCAAAGAACAGACGCCCTCAGGCGACCTACACGCAGAGGTGGGGCCAACTCCAAAGCTGAACCCCAGGAGCTGTGCGAACAAAGAAGAGAAAGGGAAATCTCTCCCAGCAGCCTCAGGAGCAGCGGATTAAATCTCCACAATCAACTTGATGTACCCTGCATCTGTGGAATAACTGAATAGACAATGAATCATCCCAAATTGAGGCAGTGGACTTTGGGAGCAACGATATATATACTATTTTCCTTTTTCTCTTTTTGTGAGTGTGTATGTGTATGCTTCTTTGTGTGATTTTGTCTTTAGAGCTTTGCTTTTAACATTTGTCCTAGGGTTCTCTCTGCCCATTTTTTTTTTTTTTTTTTAGTAAGCTTTTTAGCACTTGTTATCATTGGTGCATTTGTTTTTTGGTTTGGTTGCTCTCTTCTTTCTTTCTTTCTTTTTCTTTTTTCCTTTTTCATTACATTTTAATTTTTCATTTCTAATAATTACTTTTTATTTTAATAACTCTTTCTTTCTGCCTCCCTTTCCTTCTTTCCTTCTTTCTTTCTTTCCTTCTCCCTTTTCTTCTGAGCTGTGTGGCTGACCGGGTCTTGGTGCTCCGGCCGGGTGTCAGGCCTCTGCCTCTGAGGTGGGAGAGCCAAGTCCAGGACATTGGTCCACCAGAGACCTCCCAGCTCCACGCAATATCAAACGGCAAAAGCTACCGCAGAGATCTCCATCTCAACGCTAAGACCCAGCTCCACTCAACAACCAGCAAGCTACACTGCTAGACACCCTATGCCAAACAACTAGCAGGACAGGAACACAACCTCACCCATTAGCAGAGAGGCTGCCTAAAATCATGATAAGGTCACAGACACCCCAAAACACACCAACAGATGTGGTCCTGCCCACCAAAAAGACAAGATCCAGCCTCACCCACCAGAACACAGACACCAGTCCCCTCCACCAGGAAGCCTACACAACCCACTGAACCAACCTGAGCCACTGGGGGCAGACACCAAAAGCAACGGGAACTATGAACCTGCAGGCTGTGAAAAGGAGACCCCAAACACAGTAAGTTAAGCAAAATGAGAAGACAGAGAAACACACAGCAGATGAAGGAGCAAGGTAAAAACCCACCAGACCTAACGAATGAAGAGAAAATAGGCAGTCTACCTGAAAAAGAATTCAGAATAATGATAGTAAAGATGATCCAAAATCTTGGAAATAGAATGGAGAAAATACAAGAAATGTTTAACAAGGACCTAGAAGAAATAAAGAGCAAACAAACAATGATGATCAACACAATAAGTGAAATGAAAAATTCTACAGAAAGAATCAATAGCAGAATAAATGAGGCAGAAGAACGGATAAGTGACCTGGAAGATAAAATATTGGAAATAACTACTACTGAACAGAATAAAAAAAAAAGAATGAAAAGAATTGAGGACAGTCTCAGAGACCTCTGCGACAACATTAAATGCAACAACATTCAAATTATAGGGGTCCCAGAAGAAGAAGAAAAAAAGAAGGGGACTGAGAAAATATTTGAAGTGATTATAGTTGAAAACTTACCTAATATGGGAAAGGAAATGGTCAATCAAGTCCAGGAAGCACAGAGACTCCCATACAGGATAAATCCAAGGACAAACACACCAAGACACATACTAATCATTCTATCAAAAATTAAATACAAAGAAAAAATATTAGAAGCAGCATGGGAAAAAAAAACAACATAGAAAGGAATCCCCATAAGGTAAACAGCTGATCATTCAGCAGAAACGCTGCAAGCCAGAAGGGAGTGGCAGGACATATTTAAAGTGAAGAAAGGGAAAAACCTACAACCAAGATTACTCTACCCAGCAAGGATATCATTCAGATTCGATGGAGAAATTAAAACCTTTACAGACAAGCAAAAGCTAAGAGAATTCAGCAGCACCAAACCAGCTTTACAACAAATGCTAAAGGAACTCCTCTAGGCAGGAAACACAAGAGAAGGAAAAGACCTACAATAACAAACCTAAAACAATTAAGAAAACAATTAAGAAAATGGTAGTAGGAACATACATATTTATAATTACCTTAAAAGTAAATGGATTAAATGCTCCAACCAAAAGACACAGACTGGCTGAATGGACACAAAAACAAGACCCATATATATGCTGTCTACAAGAGACCCACTTCAGACCTAGGGACACATACAGACTGAAAGTGAAGGGACAGAATAAGATATTCCATGCAAATGGAAATCAAAAGAAAGCTGGAGTAGCAATTCTCATATCAGACAAAATAGATTTTAAAAAAAGACTATTACAAGAGACAAAGAAGGCCACTACATAATGATCAAGGGATCAATCCAAGAAGAAGATATAACAACTGTAAATATTTATGCACCCAACATAGGAGCACCTCAATACATAAGGCAAATGCTAACAGCCATAAAAGGGGAAATCGACAGTAACACAATCATAGTAGGGGACTTTAACATCCCACTTTCACCAATGGACAGATCATCCAAAATGAAAATAAATAAGGAAATACAAGCTTTAAATGAAACATTAAACAAGATGGACTTAATTGATAGTTATAGGACATTCCATCCAAAAACAGAATACACTTTCTTAAGTGCTCATGGAACATTCTCAGAGATAGATCATATCTTGGGTCACAGATCAAGTCTTGGTAAATTTAAGAAAATTGAAATCATATCAAGTATCTTTTCCAACCACAATACTACTAGATATAAATTACAGGAAAAAATTTGGAAAAAAACAAACACATGGAGGCTAAACAATATACTATTTAATACCCAAGAGATCACTGAAGAAATCAAAGAGGAAATCAAAAAATACCTGGAAACAAATGACAGTGAAAACACGATGACCCAAAACCTATGGGATGCAGCAAAAGCAGTTCTAAGAGGACAGTTTATAGTAATACAATCCTCCCTCAAGAAACCATAAACATCTCAAATAAACAATCTAACTTACACCTAAAGCAATTAGAGAAAGAAGAACAAAAAAACCTCAAAGTCAGCAGAAGGAAAGAAATAATAAAGATCAGATCAGAAATAAATGAAAAAGAAATGAAGGAAACAAAAGCAAAGATCAATAAAACTAAAAGCTGGTTCTTTGAGAAGATAAACAAAATTGATAAACCATTAGCCAGACTCATAGAGAAAGAAAGGGAGAAGACTCAAATCAATTGAATCAGAAATGAAAAAGGAGAAGTAACAACTTACACTGCAGAAATACAAAGGATCCTGAGAGATTGCTACAGGCAACTCTTGCCAATAAAATGGACAACCTGGAAGAAATGGACAAATTCTTTGAAAAGCACAACCTTCCGAGACTGAACCAGGAAGAAATAGAAAATATGAACAGACCAATCACAAGCACTGAAATTGAGACCGTGATTAAAAATCTTCCAAGAAAGAAAAGCCCAGGACCCGATGGCTTCACAGGTGAATTCTATCAAACATTTAGAGAAGAGCTAACACTTATCCTTCTCACACTCTTCCAAAATATAGCAGAGGGAAGAACACTCCCAAACTCTTTCTACGAGACCACCATTACCCTGATACCAAAACCAGACAGAGATGTCACAAAGAAAGAAAACTACAGGCCAATATCACTGATGAATATAGATGCAAAAATACTAGCAAACAGAATCCAACAGCACATTAAAAGGATCATACACCATGATCAAGTGGGGCTTACTCCAGGGAAGCAAGCATTCTTCAATATACGCACATCAATCTATGTGATACACCATATTAGCAAATTGAAGGATAAAAACCACACGATTATCTCAATAGATGCAGAAAAAGCTTTCGACAAAATCTAACACCCATTTATGATAAAAACCCTCCAGAAAGTAGGCAGAAAGGGAACTTACCTCAACATAATAAAGGCCATATATGACAAACCCAAAGCCAACATTGTCCTCAATGGTGAAAAACTGAAACCATTTCCACTAAGATCAGGAACAAGACAAGGTTGCCCACTCTCACCACTATTATTCAACATAGTTTTGGAAGTTTTAGCCACAGCAATCAGAGAAGAGAAAGAAATGAAAGGAATCCAAATCAGAAAAGAAGAAGTAAAGCTGTCACTGTTTGCAGATGACATGATACTATACACAGAGAATCCTGAAGATGTTACCAGAAAACTACTAGAGCTAATCAATGAATTTGGTAAAGTAGCAGGATACAGAATTAATGCACAGAAATCTCTTGCATTCCTATACACTATTTGAAAGAGAAATTAAGGAAACACTCCCATTTACCACTGCAACAAAAAGAATAAAATATCTAGGAATAAACCTACCTAAGGAGACAAAAGACCTGTATGCAGAAAACTATAATACACTGATGAAAGAAATTAAAGATGATACAAAAAGATCCATGTTCTTGGATTGAAAGAATCAACATTTTGAAAACGACTCTACTACCAAAGCAATCTACAGATTCAATGCAATCCCTATCAAACTACCAATGGCATTTTTCACAGAACCAGAACAAAAAATTTCACAATTTGTATGGAAACACAAAAGACCCCGAATAGCCAAAGCAATCTTGAGAAAGAAAAACGGAGCTGAAGGAATCAGGCTCCCAGACTTCAGACTAGACTACAAGGCTACAGTAATCAAGACAGTATGGTACTGGCACAAAAACAGAAGTATAGATCAGTGGAATAGGACAGAAAGCTCAAAGATAAACCTACACACATATGGTTACCTTATTTTTCATAAAGGAGGCAAGAATATACAATGGAGAAAAGACAGCCTCTTCAGTAAGTGGTGCTGAGAAAACTGGACAGCTACATGTAAAAGAATGAAATTAGAACACACCCTAACACCATACACAAAAATAAACTGAAAGTGGATTAAAGACCTAAATGTAAGACCAGACACTATCAAACCCTTAGAGGAAAACATAGGCAGAACACTCTATGACATAAATCACAGCAAGATCCTTTTTGACCCATCTCCTAGAGAAATGGAAATAAAAACAGAAATAAACAAATGGTACCTAATGAAACTTAAAAGCTTTTGCACAGCAAAGGAAACCATAAACAAGACTTAAAGACAACCCTCAGAATGGGAGAAAATATTTGCAAACGAAGCAACTGACAAAGGATTAATCTCCAAAACTTACAAGCAGCTCATGCAGCTCAATATCTAAAAAACAAACAACCCAATCCAAAAATGGGCAGAAAACCTAAATAGACATTTCTCCAGAGAAGATATACAGCATGCCAACAAACACATGAAAGAATGCGCAACATCCCTAATCATTAGAGAAATGCAAATCAAATCTACAATGAGGTATCACCTCACACCAGTCAGAATGGCTATCATCAAAAAATCTACAAACAGTAAATGCTGGAGAGGGTGTGGAGAAAAGGGAACCCTCTTGCACAGATGGTGGGAATGAAAATTGATACAGCCACTATGGAGAACAGTATGGAGGTTCCTTAAAAAACTAAAAATAGAACTACCATACAACCCAGCAATCCCACTACTGGGCATATACCCTGAGAAAACCATAATTCAAAAAGAGTCACGTACCACAATGTTCATTGCAGCACTATTTACAATAGCCAGGACACAGAAGCAACCTAAGTGTCCATCAACAGATGAATGGATAAAGAAGATGTGGCACATATGTACAATGGAATATTACTCAGCTATAAAAAGAAATGAAATTGAGCTATTTGTAGTGAGGTGGATGTACCTAGGGTCTGTCACACAGAGTGAAGTAAGTCAGAAAGAGAAAAACAAATACTGTATGCTAGCACATATATATATGGAATCTAAAAAAAAAAAAAAGGTTATCAAGAACCTAGGGGCAGGACAGGAATAAAGACACAGACGTAGAGAATGGACTTGAGGACATGGGGAGGGGGAAGGGTAAGCTGGGAAGAAGTGAGAGAGTGGCATGGACTTATATATACTATCAAATGTAAAATAGATAGCTAGTGGGAAGCAGCCGCATTACACAGGGAGATCAGCTCAGTGCTTTGTGACCACCTAGAGAAGTGGGATAGGGAGACACAAGAGGGAGGCGATATGGGAATATATGTATAGCTGATTCACTTTGTTATAAACAGAAACTAACACACCATTGTAAAGCAATTATACTCCAATAAAGATGTTAAAAAAAAATAGACAATTCAATTGCCGAAATAAAAACCAATCTAGAAGCAATAAATAGCCAACTAAGTGACACAGAAGAATGAGTAAGTCATCTGGAAGATAGAATAATGGAAATCACCCAATCAGAACAGCAGACAGTAAGACAAATAAAAAAAAAATTAAAGCAACGCAGGTGACCTATGGGATAATAGAAAACATGCCAACCTATACATAACAAGGATTCCAGAAGTAGAAGAGAGAGAGAGAGGAGATCAAAAATGTATTTGAAGAAATTATGGCTGAAAACTTCCCAAACGTAAAGAAGGAAACAGTTATACAGGTATAGGAAGCATAGAGGATCCCAAACAAGATGAACCCATACAGACCCACACCAAGACATATCATAATTAAAATGGCAAAAGTGAAAGATAAAGAGAGCATTCTAAAAACAGCAAGAGAAAAACAGAGTCAGTTACAGGGGAACCTGCATAGGCTATCAACTGATTTCTCTGCAGAAACTTTGCAGGGAGTGGCATGATATATTCAAATTCCTGAAAGGGAAAAACCAGCAACTTAAGATACTCTCTACCCAGCAAGATTATTCTATTATTTAGAATAGAAGGAGAGATAAAGAATTTCTCAGAAAAGCAAAAACTAAAAGAGTTCAGTAATACTAAACCTACCCTTAAAGAAATATTGAAGGGTCTTCCCTAAAAAGAAAAGAAACAAAATCTATAGGAAAGGGAAAATCACAATAACAAATATAAAGACAAATATAAAAAAAGGACGAAATTTTTGTCTTTTCTGGATACATGCTCAAGAGTGGGATTGCTGGATCACATGGTAACTCTATTTTTTCGTTTTCTGATGAACCTCCATACTGTTTTCCACAGTGGCTGCACCAACGTGCATTCTAACCAACAGTGTAAGAGCCTTTCCTTTTCTCCACATCCTCTCCAGAATTTATTATTTCTAGGCTTTTTGTTGACGGACATTCTGACTGGTGTATGGTGATACCATGCTGCTGTAGTTTTGCTTTGCATTTCTCTAATAAGTAGCAATGTGGAGTATCTTAATGTACCTGCTGGCCATCTGCTGGCTTCTTTGGAGAAATGTCTATTTAAATCTTCTGCCCATTTTTTGATTGGGTTGTTTGTTTTTTTGATATTGAGTTATATGTGTTGTTTGTATATTTGGAAATTAAGCCCTTGTCAGTTGCATCATTTGTGAACATTTTCTTCCAGTCTGTAGGTGGTCTTTTCATTTCGTTTACACTCTCCTTTGCTGTGCAAAAGTTTATAAATTTCATTATGTCAAAACTCTAATTTAAAAAGATACATGCACCCCAGTATTCATAGCAGCACTATTCACAATAGCCAAGAAATGGAAGAATCCTAAGTGTCCATCAACAGAGGAACAGATAAAGAAGATGTGGTGTGTGTCTGTGTGTGTTTATAAAACGGAATTGTACTCAGCCATAAAAAGAATGAAATAATGCTATTTGCAGCAACAAGGATGGACCTAGAGATTATCATACTAAGTGAAGTATGTCAGAAAAAAACAAATATAAGATATCACTTATATGTGGAATCTAAAAAACAGTAAAAATGAACTTATTTACAAAACTGAAACAGACTCACAGACAAAATAAACTTACAGTTATCAAAGAGGAAGGGGGGAGGGATAAATTAGGAATATGGGAATAACAGATACACACTACCATATATAAAATAAATAACAAGGATTTACTGTATAGCACAGGGAACTACATTCAATATCCTGTAATAAACTCTAACGGAAAAGAATTTTAAAAAGAATATTAATACTTAAATAAGCCAATACATAGATTAAAAAACAATAAAAAAAATTATGAAAGCAATTATAACTACAATAAACAGTAAAAGGATAAACATAAAGATGTAAAATGGGACATCAAAATGTTGGAGAGGGGAATATAAAAATGTAGATCTTTTAGAATGTGTTTGAACTTGGATGACTATCAGTTTAAAGTAAGTAGATATAGTTATGCGTCAATGTACTTGAACTCCATGGTAACCACAAACGAAAAACATGCAATGGATTCACAAAAACCAAAAAAAAAGGAACTCAAGCATAACACAAAATAAAATCATCAAACCACAAAAAGAAGAAGAAGAAATGAACAAAGAACTACAAAAATAACTAGAAAATAAGAATTAAAAATAGCAGTAAGTATATACCTATCAATAATTACTTTAAATGTCAGTGAACTAAGTGTTCCAATTAAAAGACTCAGAGTGGCAGATTGGATTTAAAAAAAGAAAACAAAACAAGAACCTACAATATGCTGCCTACAAGAGATTCATTTCAGGATGAAAGACACACACTGACTGAAAGCAAGGGAACAGAAAAGTATGTATCATGCAAATGGAGATGACAAGATAGTGGGAGTGGCAATACTCATATCAGACAAAATAGACTTTAAAACAAAGGTTATAAAGAAAGACAAGAAGGGCATTATATAATGACAAAGGGATCAAAGCAAGAAGAGAACATTATACTCGGTAATATATATGCACCCATACAGAAGCACCTAAATATATAAAATGAATACTAACAGACATAATGGGAGAAATTGACAATAATACGATAACAGTAGGCAACTCTAACACCCAAATGACATCAATGGACAGATCATGCAGACAGAAAATCAACAAGGCTACAGAGGTCCTAAATGACACAACAGACCAGTGGGACTTACTTGATATCTACAGAACACTTCATTGGAAAAACCCACAATACCCATTCTTTTCAAGCACGCATGTAATGTTCTCTAGGCTGGACCACATACTGGGTCACAAAACAAGCCTCAACCAATTTCAAGCATCTTTTCTGACCACAGTAGGAAACTAAAAATAAAGGAAAAGAATGAACACATGGAGACCAAACAATATGCTACTAAAAAAAGTAAAAAAAACCAATGGGTCAACCATGAAATCAAAGAAAAAATCAGAAAATGCCTTCAGAGAAATGAGAATGAAAACACAATCTTACAAAGTCGATGGGATGCAGAAAAACCAGTTCTAAGAGGGAAGCACACAGCAATACAGGCCTTGCTCAAGAAACAAGAAAATTCTCAAGTAAACAACATAACCTACCACTAAAAAGAATTAGAAAAACAAGAATAAACAAAACCCAAAGTTAGAAGAAGAAAGGAAATAATAAAAATCAGAGAGAAAATAAATAAAATAGAGATAAAAAGATAATAGAAATGATCAATAAAACCAAGAGCTGGTTCTTTGAAAAGATAAACAAAATCAACAAACTCTATCCAGACTCACCAAGAAGAAAATAGAGAGGAACCAAATAAACAAAATAAGAAATGAAAGAGGAGAAATAGCAACCAGTACTACATAAATACAAACAATCATAAAAGAATACCATGAAGAGTTACATGCCAACGAACTAGAAAACCTGGAAGAAATGAACAAGTTACTACAAACCTGTAGCTTGCCAAAACTGAGTCAAGAAGAAACAGACAATTTGAACAAACAGATCACTAGAAGTGAAATGGAATCTCATAAAAAAAACTCCCTATAAACAAAGGTCCAGGACTGAATGTCTTCAATGGGAATTTCTACCAAATACACAAAGAAGAATTTATACCTATCCTTCTCAAACTATTCCAAAAATTTTAGAGGAGGGAACAATCCCAAATTCATTCTCTGATGCCACCATGACCCTGATACCAAAACCAGACAAAGACACTACAAAAAAAGAAAATTGCAGGCCAATTATCTTTGATGAATAAAGATGCAAAAATCCTCAACAAAATATTAGCAAACCGAATACAACGGTACATAAAAAGGATCAAACACCATGATCAAATTGGATTCATTCCAGGGTTGCAAGGATGGTTCAACATACACGATCAATCAATCAATGTGATAGACCACATTAACAAAAGGGAAGACAAAAACCACATGATCATCTCAATAGATGCAGAAAAAGCACTTGACAAAATTCAACATCGATTTAATATAAAAACTCTCAATAAAGTGAGTATAGAGGGAACATATCTCAACTTAATAAGGGCAGTTTACAACAAAATCACAGTCAACATAATATTCAATGGTGAAAAGCTGCAAACCTTCCCACTAAATTCAGGAACAAGATGAGGATGCCCACCCTCACCACTTCTATTCAACATATTATTGCAAGTCCTAGCCACAGCAATCAGAAAAAAATAAATAAATAAAAGGTATCCAAATTGGAAGGGAAGATGTAAAACTGTCACAGTTTGCAGATGACATGATACTCTACATAGAGAACCCTAAAGTCTCCACACAAAAACTATTAGAATAAATGAATTCAGTGAAGTTGCAGGATATAAGATTTTTTAAAATTTATTTATTTATCTTTGGCTGCATTGGGTCTTCATTGTTGCGTGCGGGCTTTCTCTAGTTGCGACGAGTGGGGGTTACTCTTTGTTGTGGTGCGTGGGCTTCTCATTGCAGTGGCTTCTCTCATTGTGGAGCATGGGCTCTAGGCATGCAGGCTTCAGTAGCTATGGCTCGCAGGCTCTAGAGCACAGGCTCAGTAGAGTGCGGGCTTAGTTTCTCCATGGCATATGGGATCTTCCTGGACCAGGGCTTAAACCCATGTCCCCTGCATTGGCAGGAGGATTCTTAACCACTGCACCACCAGGAAAGCCCCAGCATATAAGATTAATATACAGAAATCTGTTGCATTTCATTACACTAACAGTGAAATATCAGAAAGAGAACATAAAAACAATATTTCATTTAAATTCATGTCAGAAAATAAAATACTTAGGAATAAACTTAACCAAGGAGATGAAAAGACCTATATGCTGAAAACTATAAAACATTTATAAAGGAAACGGAAGATGATTCAAAGAAATGGAAAGATATCCCATACTCTTGGATTGGAAGAATTAATTTTAAAATGGCCATACTACCCAAAGCAATCTATGGATTTAATGCAATACCTATCAAAATACCCATGACATTTTTCTCAGAACTAGAACAAATAATCCTAAAATCTCTATAGAACATCAAAAAGGCCCAGAATTGCTAAAGCAATCCTAAAGAAAAGAACAAAGCTGGAGGCATAAACCTAGACTTCAGACTGTACTAAAAAGCTATAGTAATCAAAACATCATTGTATTGCTACAAAAAAAGATGTATAGATCAATGGAACAGAATAGAGAGCTGAGAAATAAACACACACACCTACTGTCAATTAATCCACATCAAAGGAGGCAAGAATATACAATGGAGAAAAGAGAGTCTCTTCAGCAAGTGGTGTTGGAAAACGTTGATAGCTACACGTAAATCAATGAAATTAGAACACTCCCTCACACTATATACAAAAATAAACTCAAAATGGTTTAAAGACCTAAACAGAAGACATGACATCATAAAACTCCTAGAAAATAACATAGGCCAAACATTCTCTGACATAAATTGTAGCAATATTTTCTTAGATTGTCTCCCAGGGCAAAAGAAATAAAAGAAAAAATAAACAAATGGGACCTAATCAAACTTAAAAGCTTTTACACAGCAAAGAAAACCATCAACTAAATGAAGAGACAACCTACAGAATGGGAGAAAATATTTGCAAAAGATGCAACTGACAAGGGGTTAATATCCAAAGTATAAAAACAACTCAGAAAACTCAATAGTGAAAAAATAAACAATCCAATAAAAAAATTGTCAGAAGACCTAGATAGACATTTTTCCAAAGAAGACATAGGAAAAGCAACCAGGCACGTGAAAAGATGCTCAGCATTGTTGATTATTAGAGAAATGCAAATCAAAACCACAATGAGGTGTCACCTGACACTGGTCAGAATGGCTATCATTTATTATTACAAATAACAAATTCTGGAGAGGGTGTGGAGAAAAGGGAACCCTCTTACACTGTTGGCTGGAATGTTAAATTGGGGCAGCCACTATGGAAAACAGTACGCAGGTTCTCTAAAAAACTAAAAATAGAGGTACCAGCAATCCCACTCCTGGGTATATATCCAGATAAAACAGAAACTCTAATTTGAAAAGATACATGTACCCCAAGGTTAACAGCAGCACTATTTACAATAGCCAAGACAAGAAAACAACCCAAGTGTTCATCAACAAACAACTGGCTTTAGAAGAAGTGGTATATATATACAATAAAATATTACTCAGCCATAAAAAAGAATGAAATATTGCCATTTGCAGCAACATGAATGGCCCTAGAGAATATTATGCTTAGTGAAGTAAGTCAAACAGAGAAAGACAAATACTATACGATATCACGTACATGTGGAATCTAAAAAATACTACTAATGAATCTATATACAAAATGGAAACAGACTCACCGACACAGAAAAGAAACTTATGTTTACCAAAGGGGAGAGGGAGGGATGCACATACAGGAGTATGGAATTAACAGACACAAACTACTATACATAAAACAGTTAAGCAACAAGTATTTGCTGTAGAGCACATGGAATTATATTCAATATCTTATAATAACCTATCATGGAATATAATCTGAAAAAATTAACTGAATCACTGCTGTACAGTTGAAACTAATACAATATTGTAAATCAACTATAATTCTTTTTTTTAATTAATTAATTTATTTATTTTTGGCTGCCTTGGGTCTTCATTGCTGTGCGCAGGTTTTCTCTCTAGTTGCAACGAGCAGGGGCTACTCTTCATTGCAGAGCTCAGGCTTCTCATTGCGGTGGCTTCTCTTTGTTGCAGAGCATGGGCTCTAGGTGCATGGGCTTCAGTAGTTGTGGCACGCGGGCTCAGTAGTTGTGGCTCACGGGCTCTAGAGCGCAGGCTCAGTAGTTGTGGCACATGGGCTTAATTGCTCCATGCCATGTGGGATCTTCCCGGACCAGGGCTCGAACCTGTGTCCCCTGCACTGGCAGGTGGATTCTTAACCACTGCGCCACCAGGGAAGTCCCTCAACTATAATTCAGTAAAAAAATATTTTATGATTCCATGTCTTTCCTAGTGGAACACCAGGACTTCCAGGGCTTGTGTGGTTTAGGAAAATGATGTAGGGCTATTATTATTTCCTCTATTACTGAGCTTTTGGCCGTAAGTAAAAAAACCTGCAACTTAAACTGACTATGTGACAAGCAGAAGTCTAGAGGTAGAGCAAACTTTAGGTTATCAGTTCATCAAGAGCATCATCAAGGCGCTTTCCATCTCTCCATCCTCCTTGGACATGTTGGCTTCATCACAAGGCTGATTACCCTCATGAGCATGGGGTATCTGCCACCAGCAATGGAATGTAATCCCTTATTCACATTCAACAGAAATAGCCACTCTTTTGTATCTTGTTGACCCCAAGTAGTTCAGGCCTGTCCATCCATGAAGTAATTATTGGCAATGAGCCTGGACGTCAACGATTATCTTAGATGAACTCTCGAAAGCGGAATGCTGTTGGAAAGCCAACAACAATGACCACTGAATGCCCCATTTTACACATGAGGGAAATGAAGAGCTATGAAGTTAAGTGTTTTGTCTATGATCACATAGTTACATGAGGTAGATGTAGGTCTACCTAGCAACGAAGTGCATGTTCTTAACCTTGGTGCTATAGCACTCAGGCACATTCTGGAGGTGGGAGATGGGTTCTCAGAACCCAAATTTAGATGCTTATTTATAAGACAAATAAGAGGGATCTACCAAAAATCACCTTGTTTTTTCAAATATGAGAAACTAAATGGGTAAAATTACTTATGTAAGGGGACATTGTAATACTGTATTTGTGGGACTTGGGACCCTTTTGAGGTTTTTGGTTGTTTTGTTGTTGTTGTTTTACATAATGCAATGCAAAGTAAGGGAGTCACAGAAGAGTGAAAATTATGACTCAAGGAAAGTACAATAGATGATCACCCAGCTTCATTTGAAGCAAAGAAGAGTGCTTGTTAAATACTCACCTGTTTCTTTTCTGTGACTGTTTTAACTACTACTTAATTCACTCTTTCATGTGAATTGCATTCCAAGTTTCAAAAATAAATGAACAAAATATTTATTTCAGCAAAATATTTTCCTTACCTACTTCCAAAAAGTTCAAAGTGGCCAAATAAATTCATCATTCAACTACAAATCATTTTTAACAGGTTATATAAATGACTGATTCTATTAAGTATTGAATCAATAAAGTAGAAACTCCTTTAGTGCCCTGGGAATTGTATGATGTATCTTTCCTTTTCATCAATCACTCTGAATAGCTCTGTGTTAATAAGTACTTCATATTTCTCATCACAGATTATTTTTCAGTAAGTAGGAAGACTGGAGGAACCTCCCAGATCCCTGATTTGATTCACTGTCTATGTGAACTTAGGATTAAAGACTCTAAGGAATCCTTCCTGCAAATGATGAGAATGGTACCCATTAGGAGAAATATAATTATGCCGAATAAATGAAAATCACAGTCTTGCATTTTTTTCCTCATCTTCTTTCATTCCTTCTTTATCTTATTTATAAAACACTATGTTCTTAATGATTTTCAATTTTTCCTAATTTTCACCTTTAAAAGCACAAGGGAATTGCATACTATTTTCCTTCTCTTTCCCTGTTTTATTCATCCATTCATCTTCCCTATATGTTGTGGGCAGATTATCAAAGTTCAAGGATATTTACTCTATAGATATATAAGTCATACAAACAAAATAATTCTAAATAACTTCTAGTGAAATCATTCTGTGATGTTGTAAAACAATTCTTATATTTGACAAAGTATATTTATTTGACCCACCAGATAAAATGATAGAATTTTAGTGTTGGGATGGTTTCCTTTCGTGGGTGTGTATGATCTATACAGTTAAAACTCATGATGAAATTAATATCTCCCAGGGATCTTAACTTGGCTTGTTCATCAGTGACAGTAAAGTCTGAGGTTGACAAAAAGGAGGGGAACAATAAAAAATCCAGCTAAGCACACAGGTAAGCAATTTATTTCCTAATGAACATAAAGGGAAAAAAAGATCTAATTTAGTTTTAAAAACTAACATTTAGAGATGTCAATCTCTTTTCTTATTTTGGCTATTCCTGTGACTCTGAATGATAACTCATTGTGGTTTTAATTTACATATCCCTGATGACTGATGATGCTGGGCAACTTTTTCATGAGCATTGTGACCATTCACATATTCTTTCGAGATGTTACAAAGTGTTTTTTGGCTTTTTTGGTGAGGGGGATTCTTACTCTTTTTATTATTGATGTGTAGGAGCCTATTAGATATTCTGGATATTATTTAATATTCTGAGAATTTTGATGAAATTAGTTTTTGCCCTGTTTTTGGCTTGTCTATTCATTTTTAATGGTGTCTTTTGATGAGCAGATATTCTTAATTTTGATGAGGTCCAATTTATTAACTCCATATTTATGATTAATACTTTTTGTATTCTGACTAAAATAGCTTTGCTTATCCCAAGGTAATGAAGATACTCTCTTACTGTTTTCTTCAAGGAACTTTATGGTTCTTAGTTTCACATTCACACCTATGTCCATTTAAATTAATGATTATGTATGGAATGAGAAATGGACTGCAATTTATTTCTAATTGGCCCAGCAAGATCTGTTAAAAAGACTTCACTATCCCTTTTGGATCGACTTAGTACCTTGATCAAAACTCAATTTCCATGTGTGTGCCTATTTCTGGGATTCCAGGTTTTTTCCACTGATCTACTGTCTAACATTGTACCAAGTACATGATTTTAATTATCATAGCTTTATATGTCTTGATATCAGGTAGTATAAGTTTTTAGAATTATTTCTTTAGTGTTCTTTTGGCTATTCTGTTTTAGATTCTTTGAATTCCACATGAATTTTAGAATCAGCTTATTTCTTCCCAATAGTCGGCTGGAATTTTGAAAGACATTGCTTTGAATTTGTATCAATTTAAGGAAAATGAAAAATATCAGTTCTACTCATCCAAAAACATTTATTTATTTCTTTATACAGCAGGTTGTTATTAGTCATCAATTTCATACACATCAGTGAATACATGTCAATCCCAATCTCCCAATTCAGCACACCACCATCACCACTCCCCCACGGCTTTTCCCCCCTTGGTGTCCATACGTTTGTTCTCTACATCTGTTTCTCAACTTCTGCCCTGAAAACCGGTTCATCTGTACCATTTTTCTAGGTTCCACATACATGTGTTAATATACGATATTTGTTTTTCTCTTTCTGACTTACTTCACTCTGTATGACAGTCTCTAGATCCATCCACGTCTCTACAAATGACCCAATTTCGTTCCTTTTTATGGCTGAGTAATATTCCATTGTATATATGTACCACATCTTCTTTATTCATTTGTCTGTCGATGGGCATTTAGGTTGCTTCCATGACCTGGCTATTGTAAATAGTGCTGCAATGAACATTGGGGTGCATGTGTCTTGTTGAATTATGGTTTTCTCTGGGTATATGCCCAGTAGTGGGATTGCTGGATCGTACGGTAATTCTATTTTTAGTTTTTTACGGAACCTCCATACTGTTCTCCATAGTGGCTGTATCAACTTACATTCCCACCAACAGGGCAACAGGGTTCCCTTTTCTCCACACCCTCTCCAGCATTTGTTGTTTGTAGATTTTCTGATGATGCCCATTCTAACTGGTGTGAGGTGATACCTCATTGTAGTTTTGATTTGCATTTCTCTAATAATTAGTGATGTTGAGCAGCTTTTCATGTGCTTCTTGGCCATCTGTATGTCTTCTTTGGAGAAATGCCTATTTAGGTCTTCTGCCCATTTTTGGATTGGGTTGTTTGTTTCTTTAATACTGAGCTGCATGAGCTGTTTATATATTTTGGAGATTAATCCTTTGTCCGTTGATTTGTTTGCAAATATTTTCTCCCAGTCTGAGGGTTGTCTTTAAGTCTTGTTTATGGTTTCCTTTGCTGTGCAAAAGCTTTCAAGTTTCAATAGGTCCCATTTGTTTATTTTTGTTTTTATTTCCATTACTCTAGGAGGTGGATCAAAAAAGATCTTGCTGTGATTTATGTCAAAGAGTGTTCTTCCTATGTTTTCCTCTAAGAGTTTTATAGTGTCTGGTCTTACATTTAGGTCTCAAATCTATTTTGAGTTTACTTTTGTGTATGGTGTTAGGGAGTGTTCTAATTTCATTCTTTTACATGTAGCTGCCCAGTTTTCCCAGCACCACTTACTGAAGAGACTGTCTTTTCTCCATTGTATATCCTTGCCTCCTTTGTCATAGATTAGTTGACCATAGGTGTGTGGGTTTATCTCTGGGCTTTCTAATTTGTTCCATTGATCTATGTTTCTGGTTTTGTGCCAGTACCATATTGTCTTCATTACTGTAGCTTTGTAGTATAGTCTGAAGTCAGGGAGCCTGATTCCTCCAGCTCCATTTTTTTCCCTCAAGACCGCTTTGGCTATTCGGGGTCTTTTGTGTCTCCATACAAATTTTAAGATTTTTTGTTCTAGTTCCGTAAAAAATGCCATTGGTAATTTGATAGGGATTGCATTGAATCTGTAGATTGCTTTGGGTAGTATAGTCATTTTCACAATATTGATTCTTCCAATCCAAGAACATGGTATATCTTTCCATCTGTTGGTATCATCTTTAATTTCTTTCATCAGTGTCTTAGAGTTTTCTGCATACAGGACTTTTGTCTCCTTAGGTGGGTTTATTCCTAGGTATTTTATTCTTTTTGTTGCAGTGGTAAATGGGATTGTTTCCTTAATTTCTCTTTCAGATTTTTCATCATTAGTGTATAGGAATGCAAGAGATTTCTGTGCATTAATTTTGTATCCTGCAACTTTACCAAATTTATTGATTAGCTTTAGTAGTTTTCTGGGGGCATTTTTAGGATTCTCTATGTATAGTATCATGTCATCTGCAAACAATGACAGTTTTACTTCTTCTTTTCCAATTTGGATTCCTTTTATTTCTTCTTCTTCTCTGATTGCTGTGGCTAGGACTTCCAAAACTATGTTGAATAATAGAGGTGAGAGTGGACATCCTTGTCTTGCTCCTGATCTCAGAGGAAATGCTTTCAGTTTTTCACCATGGAGAATGATGTTTGCTGTGGGTTTGTCGTATATGGCCTTTGTTATGTTGAGGTAGGTTCCCTCTATGCCCACTTTCTGGAGAGTTTTTTATCATAAATTCATGTTGAATTTTGTCAAAAGCTTTTTCTGCATCTATTGAGATGATCATATGGTTTTTCTCCTTCAATTTGTTAATATGGTGTATCACATTGATTGATTTGCGTACATTGAAGAATCCTTGCATCCCTGGGATAAATCCCACTTGATCGTGGTGCATGATCCTTTTAATGTGTTGTTGGATTCTGTTTCCTAGTGTTTTGTTGAGGATTTTTGCATCTATATTCATCAGTGATATTGGTCTGTAATTTTCTTTTTTTGTAGTATCTTTGTCTGGTTTTGGTATCAGGGTGATGGTGGCCTCATAGAATGAGTTTGGGAGTGTTCCTTCCTCTGCAATGTTTTGGAAGAGTTTGAGAAGGATGGGTGTTAGCTCTTCTCTAAATGTTTGGTACAATTCACCTGTGAAGCCATCTGGTCCTGGACTTTTGTTTGTTGGAAGATTTTTAATCATAGTTTCAATTTCATTACTTGTGATTGGTCTGTTCATATTCTCTATTTCTTCCTGGTTCAGTCTTGGAAGGTTATACCTTTCTAAGAATTTGTCTATTTCTTCCAGGTTGTCCATTTTATTGGCACAGAGTTGCTTGTAGTAGTCTCTTAGGATGCTTTGTATTTCTGCGGTGTCTGTTGTAACTTCTCCTTTTTCATTTGTATTTTTATTGATTTGAGTCCTCTCTCTCTTTTTCTTGATGAGTCTGGCTAATGGTTCATCAATTTTGTTTATCTTCTTAAAGAACCAGCTTTTAGTTTTATTGATCTTTGCTATTGTTTTCTTTGTTTCTATTTCATTTATTTCTGCTCTGATCTTTACAATTTCTTTCCTTCAGCTAACTTTGGGTTTTGTTTGTTCTTTCTCTAGTTCCTTTAGGTGTAAGGTTAGATTGTTTATTTGAGATTTTTCTTGTTTCTTGAGGTAGGCTTGTATAGCTATAAACTTCCCTCTTAGAACTGCTTTGGCTGCATCCCATAGGTTTTGGATTGTCGTGTTTTCATTGTCATTTGTTTCTAGGTCTTCGTGAATGTTGTGCACAATTTCTACTATACCTTTTATTATCTTTTATCATACAGATCTTAAAGCCACTATCTGATGATTCAAACGTTTGGTTCATGTCTGGATCTACTTCTACTGGCTATTTCCTCTCTTGACCATGGATGACATTTTCTTGCCTTGCATGTCTTGTAATCTTTAAGTATATGCCAGACATTCTATAAGAGAACAACAGAATCTAAAGCAAATAATGTTTACCTCCAGAAAGGTGCAGGTTCTTGTTTCTGTCAGTCTACTAGAGGTGAAATGAGTGGGTTAGGTGGGTCTGAACTTCGTTGCTGATTTAGTTTGACTCAGCTCACCACTGGCTTAAAATATGTTGAGGGTGGAATTACAACCTTCTTATCAGCAAGGACTGGACCTGAGCACTGATAATATTTCAGAGATATGTCTGCACTTCACAGCCAAGCCACCAGCTTTCAGAATTGCTGGGGTATCACTACATTTTACTGCCCAGTTACAAGATTTTGAGATTACTCTCTAGAGCCTCTTTGGTCTCCAGTCTTACCACCAACTGCTTTCCATACCTCAGGAGATATTTTGCAACCTTCCCCCTTTTTCTCTATTCTTTAGAAAGCAGAGTGCCATATACTCAAGAAGGGCCTCAGTGCCTTAGAGTGGTTACCTTAGCTCTTTTACCCACTCTCATTCTTTGATAATTAAAGCCTGGAGTTCCTGGGCAGAGAGAATGTTCTTTGAGCTCTTCTGCCAGGCCCATAATCTTTTGTATGTAAAAGTCTAGATTGCCTCAAGCAGTTTATCTTAGTTATTTAACTAAATTTTATTCTAACAGGAGCATCTCAGAATCTTTATTACTTCAGAAGAAATCTGTTCTTTAAAATTATGCAATCCACACAAATACAATTTGATAGTACATAGTCTAGTTGATACTAGTTTTTTTAGGTGGAATATAACGTTAAGAGATTATTTTAAACACTCTAACTTTATTGCCTAGATAGCTTCTTGGTCTAATGGAACTCTGTCACAAGGTGATTCCTGATTCTATTCTTTGCTTCTTCATTGCTTACTAATGAAGCTTGGGAGCATCATGTGACTTCATTGCTTCTATTCTCTCAGTCTGTTCATTATCCACTCCAGAGAGAAATGTGAATTAATAAGGTTCTAAACTAGTTTGAAAACTTTTAAACAGGTACTATGTAAATCTAAGCAGTCATTACCATAGACACTTTCTATTTTAAAAATTATTTTTATAATTAAAAAATAGTAGTATTTTCAATTGTATAGTATACATCATTTTATATATAGAGAGAGAGAGAGAAAGAGAAAGAGAGAGAGAGAAAGAGAGAGAGAGAGAGGGAGTAAAGTATTAGAACTCATACAACTCAACAGCAAAAAACAATCCAATTAAAAAATGGGCAAAAGATCTGAATAGACATTTTTCCAAACAAGACCCACAGATGGTCAACAGGTACATGAAAAGATTCTCAACATCACTAACCATCAGGGAAATGCAAATGAAAACCACAGTGAGGTATCACTCATACCTGTTTGAATGGCTATTCAAAAAGACAAGTTATAACAAGTATTGGCAAAGATGTAGAGAAAACAGAACCCTTGTGCACTGTTGGTGGGAATGTAGACTGGTGCAGCCACTATGGAAAACAGTATGGAGGTTCCTCAAAAAATTAAAAATATAACTACCATATGATCCGGCAGTTCCACTTCAGGGTATTTACCCGAAAAAAACAAAAACCCTAACTCAAAGAGATATATGCACCCCCATGTTCACTGCAGTATTATTTACAATAGCCAAGATATGGAAACACCCTAACTGTCCATTGATTGATTGATGAAAATGTGGTGTATATGTGTGTGTGCATGTGTATATCTATATCTATATATAGATATAAAATGGAATATTATTCAGCCATAAGAGAGGATGAAACCTTGCCATTTGTGCAACACGGATGGACCTCAAGGGCATTACACTAAGTGGAAGTAAGTCAGAGAAAGACAAATACCATATTATCTCACTTATATGTGGAATCTAAAAAAGAAAAATAGATAAAGAGAACAGACTGGTGGTTGCTAGAGGTGGGGGGTGGGGAGTGGGCAAAATGAGTGAAGGGGGTCAAAAGGTACAAACTTCCAGTTATAAAATAAATAAGTCATGGAGATGTAGTGTACAACATGGTGACTATAGTTAATGATACTGTATTGCATATTTGAAAAGTTGCTGAGAGTAGATCTGAAAAGTTCTCATCACAAGAAATTTTTCTTAGTATGTATGGTAATGGATGTTAACTAGGCTTACTGTGGTAATCATTTCTCAATGTATATACAAACATTAAATCATTATGTTGTACACCTGAAATAATGTTATATGTTCATTATACCTCAATAAAAAAAGAAATAGAAAAAGAAGTATTCATCACCATGTAGATGAGGAATAGCTAGTGATTCATAGATCTAGATCTATGATCTTTTCTGATCTAGCTCTAGATCATAGATCTTTTCAAAATCTTCTCAATTTTGAAAAAAAAATAATAAAATGAAAAACTGGCTCACTTTAATTTTAGAACGTAATGTTATCTACCCATGGGAGCCTGTATAAAGCTTTTAAAATCTTGGAAGGAAAATAGTTTATAGAATTCCTGGTGGATATAACAGTCCACTTGAATCAATGACAGTCCATGGGATTACATTTGCAATTGTGCCCCACGCTAACTCATGGAAAAGAATAAATCTCCCACATCATCATGGAAAATGGAGTGTGGCTGGTGGTCACAATGCATGATAATTTTGAGTACAAAATTATTAGAGTATTTATCTCCCAGCACAGCAAGACCATTGAGAAGCCTCCTTTCCATAAGCCCTTGTGAGTGTTCCAAGGAGAAATTTTAAGCTCTAAATGGGCATGTCCAATATTGAAGCACCTAAAAAAGCGACTTTAGAATTAGAACGTTTAAGACTATGGTATAAGTTAAATTTCCAAAGAATATTCACTTTTCCTTCCATCAAGGCCCATAGTCTGCAATGTGAACTTGAACACACTATGATATGTAAATACAATAGTGACTCAATTAAAAAAATTAGTGCCTCTGTTATGTGGCAGTTCACCAGAGTGTCTGTCTTCACCCTTGGGGCATTTTACTAATTTTTGTCAATAAAGAGGCTTCTTTTGAATTCTGCTTACAGTGGCTTAAGAAGAAGCATATTTTTAAAAGCCATGCAATCTCAAAGCTACATTTTACAGTTATAGGGAGCTTAATGTTTTGTTATTTCACGAAAAAATTATTCATAGTCTCCAGTAAAAAATATACTAGATCGGAGGTCTCCGAACTATTAAGGTACACTCCTATTAGTAAAATGATGTTGAGCAAAATCCCTCAATACATGCATATTTATTTATTTATAAATTATATGCATGTACTATCATTATAAACTAGTATCTAAAGGCAGAATATACGCTTCGATTGTAGCCATCTCAACTAATGATATGCATAAACCTATATTTGAAACAGTCTTCTTAATAATTTCACTTTTGCTGGCTAACTACTTGTTTACATTTTGTTTGCTCGTTTTTTGTGTGTGAATATTGGCTGATGTTGCACTTAATTGAGAAGTGATAGCGACAGCTCTGCCAATGTTAAGTTGTTTGTTTGTGCTTGCATTATGGGTATAAACTTTAACCTGTGGTTTTTCTGCCAGAATCTTTTAAAGTCACTTGTACTTTTTAATTAAGAATTGTCTTTCATTAAAGTGGGTAATATAATGCACAGATTTCCTCAACCAGGCACACATAAATTGCAATATGCCAAAATAGACTGGATATTTGTATAGCATATATGACATATGACACTGTGACATATCAACTGGGTAAGAGGGCCTTGTTCATTTTGCATGCTAAATATTAGAAAAAATTAGTTTATTTCATATTTTTAGATTAAAAAAGAGGTAAATTCTAATTTTTTTTCCTGTATTCCATCTTGCTCACCCACTGTTGTTGTCTGCCTCCCCCTTTCAAACCCACTGGCTTAAATGGCTCGTATTTGAAAATGGAAAAACAGAACATGATTAAAGGAAAGGAAAGTGCTATTATTGATCTTCAAATACATCACGCTTCAAGTAAAAATCAAATTGAAAATCAAGAAAGGATGACAACACAGGCAAGGATCAAATTACGTTAATTTCTGATGATCTTTATTTAAAGAGAGAAAATGATTTCTTTCCTAGAAGAGAAGGAACCAGAGTAACATATGATAGGGAGAGGTGATTCTAGGGGTACAGAGCAGCATGCAGGAGACTGATGTGGCTGGCAGAGTGAGTACATAAAAATGAAAGAATAAGAGCGCTTAAGAGAAGAAATTTTGGTTAAAATCACAGTTAATATTCAATGGAAATCAAACCGGGAAAGGAGAGAGATGTTTTCATTATAAGTGGGCCTAAGAACATGCTTTTGTTGTCATGATAAGGTAAAAGGGAAGGAAGTCGTTATCCTTCTCAGATACTGCCTTTAGCATTTACATCACTGGTAAAACCAAGTCATCATCTGTAAGTACATTTAGCTACAACGACTCAGTGACACCACTTTCTTACTTCTTACCCTCGTCTCTGTCTCAAGAAACAAGTCCCTTTCCTCCTGTAAAGCTCAGGGCTCCTTTTGTGCCACCCAGCTCCTCTCTTCTCAGTACCATCAAGACTCTAATTCTCAATTGATTCCTGCCCTCTCAGGCATCTTCAAATCCTCCTTACAGCTTTCACCTTATGCCTTCAAACATGTATAGTTCTCTGCTCTCCTAGAAAATGTTCTCTTGACCCAGCTGCCCTCTCTAGCTACTGCTATAATTTTTTTTCCCTTTTACTGTCAAACTTTTCAAATAAGCAGCCTATATCTGCTGCCTCCATTTTTTTCCTGACATATCCTAGAATCAGGCTTCTGTTCTCATTACTTTGCAAAAAAGAACTTCCCATCGTTCTCATCCAATGATTATTATGGTCTATTTATGTTAGATAGTTGTCTCATCTCATCTCTGTCTCCTACTCCTTCCCTGCTATATCCCTAGCCTGGCCTTTTCTACTTCCTGCCCCTAATCCAGAGTCCTTCCTTCCTGTCTAGAATCTTCACTGCACCATGATGACACCTCTCTGTTCACAGTATTAATGTTTCCTCCTTTAAGACACAGAACGTTTAATTCCTCATCCTTACTTTGGACTTTCTCAGGTTTTTCCCATCTGCACTTATTAAATCATTTTTTGTTGCAGCAAAAGGGACTGAATAAATGTTTGCTGAGTGAATGAATAAATGAATGGACACGTATTCTATGTCCTGGTCAAGAAGTGACCTCATTGTTCTATCATACCCACAGTTACCTTCTATCTTTATTATGTTGATAAACTATAACCATATGGCTTTGGTATGTCCCTGAGTCACTGTATATAACTAAATGTGCCAAGCTACTTAAATGCATGTTAAGTAGCCAGGAAACCTTAAACTGCAGTATGTGACTGCCAGCAATACTCAGTAGGGTTGAGTCACACAGCTTTTCATGGTAGCCTTCTCATGAAGACTACATAGACAACTACTCTTTAGGCATGTTTTCCTTCTCTAAATTATTCTATTTTTAAAGCACAGTAAGAGAAATGTTAATAAATATATACACTAGATGAGAGTTACAAGAAATAGGATGTAATACTTAAAACAGAACTTAAAAATTATGAAACACAGGCATTTAGGGATGATCTGACTCTGTTCTATTTCCACTTACCATAAATTTCAACTTGATTTATTCTTGGGTTGCCTGAAGCCTGGTATGTGTCGAAGCCTTTCAATTAACTAGCTAATATATTTAAGCTCTTCTCTAAGAGTGACATTCACTACTTTCTCTTTGCAAGTGCTTGCCAATCGATACCAGCGGAGATGAACTCAAAGTCATGAATAAGGTGATTATGTGGCTTTTGTGCTTGCCTGACTATGCTGCTTCCCTCCAGGGAAAACTTGACATGCCTGAGGTTCCTACTTGCCTTTCCACATCATATCCCTGAGTTTTGATTTGGCTGATTTACTACAGAATGAAAATCATATAGACCCCTCTACTTCCTCCCAATACCTTGTTCTTGAAGTAAATTCAGCAGAATGTGAAATCTGTTGACAAGCCTTCCTTTCTGTTTAGAGGCCCTCATCAGCAGTTTGTGAGCTAGTATCAGTAACTCCTACTATGGAAAACCAAAACTCCACATAACAACAATGTAAGTGGATATAAACACGACATGGCCTTATAAAAACAATGATATAATATACTATATTATATATTCTTCAATTTTAAGATCTTTTTCTGTTCCAGGAAGCCTTCTATAATTATTCTAACCTTTACTGATGGCTCTGGCCTCTGAACCCTTACGGAAATGAAAATTTTGCACTGAATTACACAGTGCATACACTATCATTTTATGTTTGTTGTCAACCACTTGTCCCTCTGAGGGTGGGGACCATATCTTTTAGTTTAGATCTGTACCATATTACATATTGTAAAATGCAATGTAGTAGTGAATTCGCATTCATGTGTCTATGAACAATGAATGTTGGCCAGGGGATGGGGAGGAATGTGGAAGGTAGTGACCAAAATAGTATCAGAATATATGTCAGGAATTTCCAAATTTCAAGTAACACAGATGCAACCCAAACCTGTTTTATTCCTTCTTTCATTCAACAAATATTTATTGAGCACCTATGATGTACAGACACTGCCCTAGACCCTTGGAATATATCAGTGCATAAAATAGAGCAAGATTCTTCCTCCTGGGGAGCTTCCACTGAAGTAGACTGAGATAGATATTACACAGTAAACATAATAAGTAATTAGAAAATATAATGGAAGATTATGCGGCAGAAAAGAAAAAAAGAACAGTGGAAGTGGTACTGGAGAGTTGGTGGGAGGAGACTTCAGGTCAGGGGAGGCCTCGTTGTGAAGCTGATAGTTTGGTAAAGACCTGAAATAGATGAGAGAGAGCCATGCTGATATGGGTGTGTTGCAGGCAGACATGGCAGTCAATGCAAAGGCCCTGGAGTGTAATCATGCTTAATATCAAAGCAGGAAGATTAATTAAGAGGATATTGTAATAATCTAGGTGAGAGATGGGAGTGGCTTGAAGCATGGTAGCAACAGTGGAATGCTATTTATAGTCTAGATATGTAATTTACATTCTAGTTAGATTTGGAAATTAGAATCAAGAAAATTTTCTGATAGATTCAACTTGAGGGAGGGGAGAAAAGGGAGAAGACAAGGATAATTGAAAAGGTTCTGGCTTGAGCAACTAGAAGGCTACAGTTGCCATTTGACTAAGATGGGGGGGAAGACCATAGGTAGAACAAATGTTGGAGGAAAGATCAGTTTGGGGCATGTTACATTGGAAATTTCTATTAGACACCTAAAGAAATATTAAGCAAACAATTGGTTAAACAGGTGTGAAATTTAGATGTGAGATCTGAGCTGGAGCATAATTATGGCTTTAAATCACAGTGGTCAACAGTAACCCACTCTCCAACCACAAAGTGGTTAAGTGGTATCACGTCTGCACTAATTGTGTAAAATCATCAAGGTTGTGATGATAAGGGAAGAAAACTTATGGAACTGCTTTCATCACTTTCTACTTATATTCTGACTATCTATTAAATAGAAAAACCTACTTCTTACATGGACCCCCATTCCCCAATTTGGGTTTTTCTCCAAAGCAATGAGCATCAAAATTTAAAGGTGATAGAAAGAAACTTCCCTGAAAATAAAAGTGCTAGGTACTATGGCACTAATTTGGATGAAAATCAGCAATCTATCTCCCCTTTACAGGTGTGTCTGAGCAATGGTCAGAAGTTTGTTTTCATAATGGTGTACCAGTATCTTACATCTACAGATAACTGATTTTTCTGTAAGCCTGTGTATATAATTATATAACTACATCTCTCTCTCCCTCTCCCTCTCTCTCTATATATATGTGTGTCTGTGTATGTGTCTGTGTATGTGTGTGTGTGTGTGTATACACACACACACACATACACAGACACACATATATATGTGTATGTATGTATATACACAGCATATGTATGTTCTTCGAGGCAATGCCTTAGATGTTAGTTTATTACAATTGAATCAGATTGACAAAAGTAAAACACTGCTGTCATTCACAGCCATGGGAATAAAAGTTAGGGTGCCTTTTTCCAACAGTGATTTTCTAAAATGTACAGCTCAAAGATCTCAAAGATGGTACTAGCATTAAATTTAAGCCAATGTACAGTTGTGCTAATTTTGAAGTACCTTTAGTCTCACAGAGATGCACAAACCACCAGACACCAGTATAAAGTTCTCATTGCCAAAAATTTTGATTCTACTGCTACAGCACAGGAAATTTAGAATCAAATGGGTTTTTAAATAATTAGGAGATGTAGAAAATAGTCCTAAATAACACACAACAGAGCAACAAATCTTGACCTTGACTGGATGGCAAAATACAAAACAAGAAACTCCAGTTGCTTACTCATAACACTAACACCAGGAATCAAATGCTGGATTTGGTGACAGGCAAAGGTTGTTTGCCCTGAAACCAACCTAATATTTTAAGAGGAGCACCATGATAATCTCATATGCATGCTCAGTCTAAGAGCTATGAAATTTCTCTGCATTTTAGTTTCCCACTCTGGGAAATAAGAATAATAATATTTTCCCTGAAAGGCGGTGCTGAACACAGATATGATGCTAAAGAACCCTGTGAAAAGTATTTACCCAAAATGCCATGCAATTCCAAGGTCAGAGTTATTTTATTAATTATAATAAAAATCTTATTTCCAAATGTTAATTCTAATATTCAACAGAAGTAATGTTCGATTGGATTCCTATATCAGGAAATCCTGATCAATGCCCCATCAATAATTCTATTATATGTATATAACCCTCAGCTCTGCAAAACTTGATACACAGGTACACATTTAAGTCATTCTTTCCAACAATATAAAAGCTGTATTATGACCAACTCCTTGGCCTTCAACCACTTGATTTTGCAGAGCATATATTTTAAGAGGACTAGGTCCAAGAAGTTCAAAACATCTAACCTTGCTGAGCTAACTTGGGTGTTGAGAGGAAAATCCTAGACTATAATTATTCTAACAATAGAATCAGGTTACAAACTCCCTCATCACGTGGGGTCGAAAGCGTCCTCTGGAAAGGCAAAGATGTCTCAGCGAACACTAGGCAATACGGATCATAAAAAATTCATTACACTGCCCTTCCCTTCCTGTGGTAAGACAGATGTAAAATCAGGAATTTTCCCAGTAGATCCTTCTCATAGCATTTAGAAAATGAGGTTGGAAACACACACACACACACACACACACACACACACACACACATATATATGCTAACGGAGTGTACTGAGCTTGACGAGAGAATCACAAGTAAAGCATGTCACACACCTCAAATCAAAGGTGTCACACATTCAACAGCGGCCTCTTTTAATGCAAAAGACCACCGCATGCATGTGCTGCCACTGCTGACAGAATTATGGGAGATGCGGGTGGAATGTCGAACATGTATAGAATAGGCCTGTAATTATTCACAAAACTTCAGGAAATAAACATTCACTTTCAAAAAATTGTTTTCAGCTGCTCTAAAGCCAAGTGACAGCTAAATTACAGTTCAGGGAAGGAAAAGTTTCCATTTTCTAATTTGATGCATTCTGTTGCATCGTACTACATTATCCAGAGTCAGGGCTGCCATATCCTGTCATGCTTCAAACCACAGGCTGAAATCTCCAGGCAGCTGAAAGCGCTGTTTGTCCGGTCACACAGTACGCTAAGTGTACTATGAGAACAGCATCTGGGGACTTGGGACAAGTCTCTTGGTTAACATTCCTAGGATTTCCACAAGTGCTTTTGGCTGTACATGCTGTGGCTGCTCCTTCAGCATCTTCTTTGTGCCAAGCTGTGATATGTTTATGGAAATTCTGTTGGCCCTCCCCAGGAACAGCCCCAGACTCACATTCTCCCAGGACTTTGCCAGGAAAGGGGGATGGGAAGAGCGGAAGAAGAAATGGTGGGAATCCAAACAGCAACTCTTGGGTGCTTACAGGCTGACCGGTAGCTGTCAGGAAAATAAATAAGGTACGATATATCTGACAGTATAAGAGGGAAGAAAGGAAATTAAGTTTTTATTAAAAGAGATAACAGAAACGCTTTCAGGCAGGCAGTTTCCTATTGCCTGCTGAGTCCTGTGATGAGGACTCCAGTTCTTTAAATGATAGACTGCCAGAAATGGCCTATGCATACACAGTAAGAGATTCATAGAAGCTTTGTTTTACTACAGATCGTACTCTCATAAAACATTTAAGATACTAGAACCAAGAAGATAGGAAAAAAATTAAAATCCTACATACTTTGGTAATTTTGGACTCTGAGATTTTTCGACTTTAAACCCTAGACCCTGATCAATTAGAAATACATATTCAAAAGGAAAAATGTTTAATACAGCAATTTTACACTCAAAAGAAAGAAGCTAAAATTCCTGGCTAAGGTTACTGTTTACTAGAAGAAATTCAAAGTAGCATTCCTGACTCCTTCTCATTAAGATCTTATGTTGCCATTTATTTTGACTTTGAGCAACTTAAAAAGACAAATCAAAAAGTTAAACATTAACCTCAAGTATTAAAAAAAAGAAATGACAATCTCTCCCTTTAGATTAGTCCACTTGCCTGACAGAATTTGCTACACAACCAACAGTTGAAGTAGGCAATTTCTTTTCACTCCAAATGATACCCATGCCTCAGAAACATTTTATCTTTTAAAAATTATGAATGGTCCAAATAATTTAGTATAGAAAAACCTAGGGGCTAAAAGAGAGGACTTGCTTCAAATGAGATAGACATCTTTCTTAGCACAAATTAAAGTTGTTCACGTGTACCTGCTTCCATCAGGACACTGAACCAAGAGCTCCCAAATAATGTCTCTTCACACTTCACAATTTTAGCATGAAGAGTTCCTGGGTTGCAATGAAAACAGATTTTTTTTTCTAAATAAGTTTTCAAATTCATGTATTATAAGCAGTGTTGGGCTGATTACATGATGCACGGTGGCAAATGCTTCAGTACTGGTGAAGTGGGAAGATTGGTGGATTTCAGTGCAGTAGGGTTACCGGTACAGACACTCCAATTTTCAATTTAATGGGTTATTTTGGTGTGGAAAGAGCTGAAGCTTGAGCAAGGAATGAGAAAACAATTGTCTGAGGCATGAGAGATGTGTAGAGTTGCTATGGATTTTAAATAAAGTTATTTTTGCAGAACCAAAATACATGAACTATACTACATGTCCTATCAAAAATTCTGATTTCTAAATTTATTTTAAAAATTCTAAGAAAGGAGTGCAACTTAAATCACAATTGTATTTAAAATCTTTGGGGAAACAAATAATGCTAATAAACAAATTTAGTTACTGCATGTGCATTCTTTATTGAAATAAAGTACTTAAAATCAAGACGATCCCAGAGTATCTGTAGTTCATGCATATACTCAGCAGGAAACTTATGGCTATGAATTATTAAAATGTCTGAAGAAAGATGATTTATGACAACATAAGACGTTTAATTAAGTCTCAAAAGGCATCTGGCTAAGATGGCTCTGTAAGTTCACACTTAAACACATACCTCTTTCCCCAAAACAGAGCAACGGTAGGTAAAATCAACTAGAAATAACTCAGCTCAAAAAACCACTCAAACGCCTTCATGTACTAGAAGTGGAGCAGAAATACAGAGCGGTAGTAGAACTGAAATTCAGTGTTTGCTTGGTTCTGGAACAGGCTGGACAGAATCTTGGCTCTTGAAAGCTTAACGGGGTCTAGAAATGCTTCATGTGAGATAGCAGGCAGAAGCCGGTGTTACTACCTGAAGCCAAGACTTGAAGCTAGTACTCTCTTCAAACGCATCATATAAAGAGACCAAAAAAGGGCGCTGTTTACAACCAAGAAAATCAACAATTAAGACAACAATTTATTCCATATAAAATTAATTTTAGGGAGCACTTTGACTATCTTTAAAGCAAGGATACTTTTCCATAGTGAGAAAGAAATTACAAAGTAAAGCGTGGAGAAATGAAGAACGAAAAAAGTGGCTATGTGAAAAGCTTATTAGAAACCATGGGAATAAAAAAAATGAACTTAGAAGTCTCAATAAATTGTATAAATGCTGAAATAGTCACAAAGATAGAACTACTGAATTTTAAGAACTGATGAATTCACTCAAAGTGCATTACATAGAGATAAATAAAGAACGATTGAGGGCCAGAGGATAATCTGAGAGGCTCTAACCTAAGTCCAAATTGATTTCTAAATGAAGGGAAGGGAGGAAATGACAGACAATATTTCAAGAAATAGGTGAGACATTCAATAACTGAGGAAACCATGTATCTTCACTTTATAAATTTATTTTGAATGCCAAAAAAGAAACATAAAAACAAATTCCATATCTAGACACATACCACAAAACTGCAGAATATTAAAGAAAAGGGAAAAATCCTAAACTATCAAAAAGAAAACACCATTCATCTACCAAGAATAATTTTTAAACTGGTAAAATTTTCATGCGGCAACAACCAAGTCTAGAAGACAATTTAACAATACTCAGTAATATCTGCAAAGTGCTGAGAGAAAAATAACTGGTAACCTACAATTTTATACCCAGCAAAGCTATCCCTTAAGAATAAGAATACTAACAACAACAGAAACTAGACACAAAAAGTAGACAAGAGAGTTTCACTATAAGACTAAAAAATGTATTTTAGCCAGAGGAAAAATAAAGTGGAAAATTATTGGATGAAAAAGAAAATGTTAGGCAGATATTGATAAAAATGTGTCAGTAAATTTAATTATTGACAGTTAAAATACTTCAAAAATGTAAAACCAAACTCTACCAAATAATAAAAGATGAATTAGAAAAATTTATACCAACTTATGCATTATCTACAGAGAGTATAAATACCTTTGGTAAAATTCCTAAGTATTTTCTATTTATGGGTGCTATGCCTTAAGCATTCCAAGTTCATACTTAGCTTGCAATCTTTGCACTTGTTCTTCTCCTTGTATGGAAATGTATCACCTTAAAACTTCTCACGGCTTTTGTTTCTCACTTTCATTCAAGTGTCTGTTCAAATATTGCCTTTTCATAAGTTAGAGATCAGAGAAGAGGTGACAAGTCTATTAGAAATAGCTCCTCTTTTGTTACCACATGATAGTATATATTTGTTTACTGGATGGTAAACTCTACTTTTTGATTTAAGCCTCACAACAGACATTCAACTAATGCTTTAAAAAAAAAAATGGTAGTACTGACTTTTGCAACCAAACATTTTCTTAAGTATTTATTAAAATAGTATTGCAGACTAACAGAGTATTTGAACACCCTTCGTAAATGTAACTTTAAGTACTGTGATACTGCCAAATATCTGGAAGAGCAATGGACCATGTTTATACAGCAAAGTCAAGCTGCATTTCATACATTATCTCACTTAGTCCTCATAAAAGGATACCTGGAGAAGAATCTGAAACCTAGAAAGATAATGCTAGCTGTTCAAAGCCACTGAGCTAGTGAGTAGCAAAATCACTATAGGAACAGAGGCCTGACTCTAAATGTTCAATGTTTTTTCTTTCCTTTTTTTTAAATATTTTATTTTATTTTATACAACAGGTTCTTATTAGTTATATATATATATATTTTTTTAATTTATGCATTTATTTATTTTTGGCTGTGTTGGGTCTTCGTTTCTGTGCGAAGGCTTTCTCTAGTTGTGGCAAGCGGAGGCCACTCTTCATCGCGGTGCGCGGGCCTCTCACTATCGCGGCCTCTCTTGTTGCGGAGCACAGGCTCCAGACGCGCAGCCTCAGTAATTGTGGCTCACGGGCCCAGCTGCTCCACGGCATGTGGGATCTTCCCAGACCAGGGCTCGAACCCGTGTCCCCTGCATTGGCAGGCAGACTCTCAACCACTGCGCCACCAGGGAAGCCCTAGTTATATATTTTATACATATTGGTATATATATGTCAATCCTAATCTCTCAATTCATCCCATCACCACCAGCCACCACTCCCTCCACTTTCCCCCCTTGGTGTCCATACGTTTGTTCTCTACATCTGTGTCTCTATTTCTGCCTTGCAGACCCGTTCAACTGTACCATTTTTCTAGATTCCACATATATGCGTTAATATACGATATTTGTTTTTCTCTTTCTGACTTACTTCACTCTGTATGACAGTCTCTAGGTCCATCCACGTCTCTACAAATGACCCAATTTCGTTCCTTTTTATGGCTGAGTAATATTCCATTGTATATATGTACCACAACTTCTTTATCCATTCGTCTGTCGATGGGCATTTAGGTTGCTTCCACAACCGGGCTATTGTAAATAATGTTGCAATGAACATTGGAGTGCATGTGACTTTTTGAATTATGGTCTTCTCTGGGTATATGCCCAGTAGTGGGATTGCTAGGTCATATGGTAATTCTATTTTTAGTTTTTTAAGGAACCACCATAGTGGCTGTATCAATTTACATTCCCACCAACAGGGCAAGAGGGTTCCCTTTTCTCCACACCCTCTCCAGCATTTGTTATTTGTAGATTTTCTGATGATGCCCATTCCAACCGTTGTGAGGTGATACCTCATTGTTTCTGATTTGCATTTCTCTAATAATTAGTGATGTTGAGCAGCTTTTCATGTGCCTCTTGGCCATCTGTATGTCTTCTTTGGAGAAAGGTCTATTTAGGTCTTCTGCCCATTTTTTGATTGTGTTGTTTGTTTGGTTAATATTGAGCTTCATGAGCTGTTTATATATTTTGGAGATTAATCCTTTGTCTGTTGATCCGTTTGCAAATATTTTCTCCCATTCGGAGGGTTGTCTTTTTGTCCTATTTAGAGTTTGCTTTGCTGTGCAAAAGCTTTTAAGTTTCATTAGGTCTCATTTTTTATTTTTGTTTTTATTTCCATTACTCTAGGAGGTGGGTCAACAAAGATCTTGCTGTGATTTATGTCAGAGTGTTCTTCCTATGTTTTCCTCTAAGAGTTTTACAGTGTCCAGTCTTACAGTTAGGTCTTTAATCCATTTTGAGTTTATTTTCGTGTATGTTGTTAAGGAGTGTTCTAATGTCATTCTTTTACATGTAGCTGTCCAGTTTTCCCAGCACCACTTATGGAAGAGGCTGTCTCTTCTCCACCATAGATCCTTGCCTCCTTTGTCATAGATTAGTTGACCATAGGTGCATGGGTTTACCTCTGGGCATTCTATCCTCTTCCATTGGTCTATATGACTGTTTTTGTGCCAGTACCACATTGTCTTGATTACTGTAGCTTTGGAATATAGTCTGAAGTCAGGGAGTCTGATTCCTCCAGCTCTGTTTCCCTCAAGATGGCTTTGGCTATTTGGGGTCTTTTGTGTTTCCATACAAATTTTAAGATTTTCTGTTCTAGTTCTGTAAAAAATGTCATTGGTAATTTGATAGTGATTGCACTGAATCTGTAGATTGCTCTGGGTAGTATAGTCATTTTCACAACATTGACTCTTCCAATCCAAGAACATGGTATATCTCTCCATCTGTTTGTGTCATCTTTGATTTCTTTCATCAGTGTCTTATAGTTTTCTAAATACAGGTATTTTACCTCCTTAGGTAGGTTTATTCCTAGGTATTTTATTCTTTTCGTTGCAGTGGTGAATGGGATTGTTTCCTTAATTTCTCTTTCTGATCTTTTGTTGTTAGTGTATAGGAATGCAAGAGATTTCTGTGTATTAATTCTGTATCCTGCAACTTTACCCAATTCATTGATTAACTCTAGTAGTTTTCTGGTGGCATCTTTAGGATTCTCTATGTATAGTATCATGTCATCTGCAAACAGTGATAGTTTTACTTCTTCTTTTCCAATTTGTATTCCTTTTATTTCTTTTTCTTCTCTGATTGCCATGGCTAGGACTTCCAAAACTATGTTGAATAACAGTGGCAAGATTGGACATCCTTGTCTTGTTCCTGATCTTAGAGGAAATGCTTTCAGTTTTGCACCATTGAGAATGATGTTTGCTCAGGTTTGTCGTACATGGCCTTTATTATGTTGAGGTAGGTTCTCTCTATGCCCACTTTCTGGAGAGTTTTTATCATAAATAGGTGTTGAATTTTGTCAGAAGCTTTTTCTGCATCTATTGAGATGATCATATGGTTTTTATTCTGCAATTTGTTAACATGGTGTATCACACTGATTGATTTGCGTGTATTGAATAATCCTTGCCTCCCTGGGATAACTCCCACTTGATCATGGTGTATGATCCTTTTAATGTGTTGTTGGATTCTGTTTGATAGTATTTTGCTGACGATTTTTGCATCTATATTCATCAGTGATATTGGTCTGTAATTTTTTTCTTTTTTGTAGTATCTTTTCCTGGTTTTGGTATCAGGGTGATGGTGGCCTCGTAGAATGAGTTTGGGGGGGTTCACTCTGCAATTTTTTGGAAGAGTTTGAGAAGGATGGGTGTTAGCTCTTCTCTAAATTTTTCATAGAATTCACCTGTGAAGCAATCTGGTCCTGGGCTTTTGTTTGTTGGAAGATTTTTAATCACAGTTTCAATTTCAGTGCTTGGGATTGGTCTGTTTATATTTTCTATTTCTTCCTGGTTCAGTCTTGGAAGTTTGTGCTTTTCTAAGAATTTGTCCATTTCTTCCAGGTTGTCCATTTTATTGGCATATAGTTGCTTGTAGTAATCCCTCATGAGCCCTTGTATTTCTGCAGTGTCAGCTGTTACTTCTCCTTTTTCATTTCTAATTCTGTTGATTTGAGTCTTCTCCCTTTTTTTCTTGATGAGTCTGGTTAATGGTTTATCAATTTTGTTTATCTTCTCAAGGAACCAGCTTTTAGTTTTATTTATCTTTGCTATTGTTTCCTTCATTTTTTTCCCTTTATTTCTGATCTGATCTTTATGATTTCTTTCCTTCTGCTAACTTTGGGGGGGGGTTGTTGTTCTTCTTCTTTCTCTAATTGCTTTAGGTGTAAGGTTAGGTTGTTTATTTGACATTTTTCTTCTTTCTTGAGGTAGTGTTGTATTGCTATAAACTTCCCTCTTAGAACCGCTTTTGCTGCATCCCATAGGTTTTGGATTGTCATGTTTTCATTGTCATTTGTCTCTAGGTATTTTTTGATTTCCTCTTTGATTTCTTCAGTGATCTCTTGGTTATTTAGTAACGTATTGTTTAGCCTCCACGTGTTTGTGTTTTTTACATTTTTTCCCTGTAATTTATTTCTATTCTCACAGCATTGTGGTTGGAAAAGATGCTTGATATGATTTCAATTTTCTTAAATTTACCGAGGCTTGATTTTGTGACCTAAGATGTGATCTATCCTGGAGAATGCTCCCTGTGCACTTGAGAAGAAAGTGTAATCTGTTGTTTTTGGATGGAATGTCCTATAAATATCAATTAAATCTATCTGGTCTATTGTGTCATTTAAAGCCTGTGTTTCCTTATTAATTTTCTGTCTGGATGATCTGTCCATTGGTGTAAGTGAGGTGTTATAGTCCCCCACTATTATTGTGTTATTGTTGATTTCTTCTTTTACAGCTGTTAGCATTGCCTTATGTATTGAGGTGCTCCTATGCTGGGTACATATATAATTGTTATGTCTTCTTCTTGGATTGATCCCTTGATCATTATGTAGCGTCCTTCTTTGTCTCTTGTAACATTCTTTATTTTAAAGTCTATTTTATCTGTTATGAGTTTTGCTACTCCAGCTTTCTTTTGATTTCCATTTGCATGGAATATCTTTTTCTATCCCCTCACTTTCAGTCTGTATGTGTTCCTAGGTCTGAAGTGGGTCTCTTGTATACAGCATATACATGGATCTTGTTTTTGTATCCATTCAGCGAGCCTGTGTCTTTTGTTTGGAGCATTTAATCCATTCACGTTTAAGGTAATTATCGATATGTGTGTTCCTATGCCCATTTTCTTGATTGTTTTGGGTTTGTTTTTGTAGGTCCTTTTCTTCTCTTGTGTTTCCCACTTAGAGAAGTTCCTTTAGCATTTGTTGTAGAGCTGGTTTGGTGGTGCTGAATTCTCTTAGCTTTTGCTTGACTGTAAAGCTTTTGATTTCTCTGTTGAATCTGAATGAGATCCTTGCCAGGTAGAGTAATCTTGGTTGTAGGTTCTCCCCATTCATCACTTTAAATATATTGTGCCACTCCTTTCTGCCTTGTAGAGTTTCTGCTGAGAAATTAGCTGCTAACCTTATGGGAATTCCTGTGTATGTTATTTGTAATTTTTCCCTTGCTGTTTTTAATAATTTTTCTTTGACTTTAATTCTTCTCAATTTGATTTCTATGTGTCTCGGCATGTTTCTCCTTGCGTTTATCCTGCCTGGGACCCTCTGCATTTTCTGGACTTGGCTGGCTATCTTCTTTCCCATGTTAGGGAATTTTTTGACTGCAATCTCTTCAAATATTTTCTCGGGTCTTTCTCTTTCTCTTCTCCTTCTGGGTCCCTTATAATGAGAATGTTGGTGCGTTTAATGTTGTCCCAGAGGTCTCTTAAGCTGTTTTCATTTATTTTCATTCTTTTTTCTTCATTCTGTTCCACGGCAGTGAATTCCACCATTCTGTCTTCCAGGTCACTTATGCGTTCTTCTGCCTCAGTTATTCTGCTATTGATTCTTTCTAGTGTATTTTTCATTTCAGTTATTGTATTGTTCATCTCTGTTTGTTTGTTCTTTAATTCTTCTAGGTCTTTGTTAAACATTTCTTGCATCTTCTCGATCTTTGCCTCCACTCTTTTTCCGAGGTCTTGGATCATCTTCACTATCATTATTCTGAATTCTTTTTCTGGAAGGTTGCCTATCCCCACTTCATTTAATTGTGTTTCTGGGGTTTTATCTTGTTCCTTCATCTGGTACACAGTCCTCTGCCTTTTCATTTTATCTGTCTTTCTGTGAATGTGATTTTTGTTCCTCAGGCTGCAGGATTGTAGTTCTTCTTGCTTCTTTCAATGTTTTTTCTACCCGAATTATCTTCCCACAGAAATGCCTCCAAAGTACCTGTTTTGTGGGAGGTTTGTTCTTAACTATTAGCTGTGCTTAATTCAACATCTTTACCACCTCCTTATAAGTTCACCTCACAGAGGATAAATTGGAAACTACATTTCCTAACGTCCCTTTCCCTTCATGATTCAAATTTAAATTTTCAGTGAGTGGCTTTTACATGCAAATGGGGGGTAGGAGGGGAGGATGAGCATTATTCTCCTGAGACACTTGCAGCCAGACATATGGACAGACAGGAGAGCCACAGCAACCTTTCCAGGGAGCTCTTAAGGACCACCTGCTTCATAACTTCAGGCTGAGATCATCAGAGGGGGCTCGTCTGATCTTTCCTTCCCCAACTCTTCCAGTGTAAGCCTCCAATTGTTATATTAAAACCCTTATACCTAGGGAGTATAGAGTGGGTGCAGTTTTCCTAAAAAATTACTGAATAATGTATTTTGCTTGTGATATTTTATCGCAAACTCTCCTAGCCTTTTAACAGATGAGAAAACTGAGGTATAAAGAAGTAGTTGCTCTAGATCACAATAAATTACCAGGGATCAACCCCTCAAGCCTATGCTGACTCTGAATAAATTGCAGGAGTGTTTTGGGAAGAATGCTGAGGTTGTTTGGCTCACTGAAAAACAAGGTCATAATCTCCTAGCAATATCATTGACAATGCATGGGTACAGAAGCAGGAAGTGGTGGTAAATGTATTTATCGATCATGCACTAAAATATCAAGGGAATAATGCAATGAGAACTCTGGTTTGGCCCTTGGTGACCCAAGTGGGTACTCTAGAGAGCTACACTTTCACTGTGCAACTGTTTAGCACTCTGCACAAATCCAGATTAAAGATGTAGTCTCATCTGTTAGACACTGTAAATTAGGTATATCATTATGTTTTATATTCATATTTTTAAAGGCCTCCCAATCATGTTTTATTGCCCATTCAATTACTATAAACACTTAGTGGATAAATAACCCTTCTTCTAAAAGGTTCTTATATTAACATATTCTTTTCTGGACTTACTCAGACAAAACAGAGGCTTTTATTAAAAGCCCTTGGTCATTCAGTCAAATGTACCATTCTTCCTATGGTGCTGCAAAACCTTGCACAGAAGTCTGCTTCATACATAAGAGCAATAATAACTGTAATGTACTCCGTACAGGCAAGATTTGGTACTTCCTTCAAGAAAAACTCAAAGACACTAAAAAGAATAGTGTTACTGTTACCTGGAACCCTTATTCTTGTTTTACAAGCAATATGCAACTTAATTTGGATTAGACTTCCTTTTTCTATAATCTGTGCTACTTTCAGAAAGCCAATATGAAGGAAATGGCAAATCAGAAGAGTCCAGCAAACATGCATTTTAAACACAAGGTAGGCATTATTACATCTACCATGTGTCTGATCTTTTTTCTTGGTTCATCAGGCCACAATTCATGTCAAATCATTTACCTCATGTATCTTATTTCAAGACTACAATTGATACACTATGTAGTTGAGCAGTGAGAAAAAATGATTAATAGGTCTCCTTAGCTTCTGATAAATGGCTGGAAATACAAAAGTGGAACCAACAAACAACAATCATGGAATGCAAAACTAGTGATCCAAAATTAGAACTGCAGTCATTTGCCTATTTCTGGGAAAGAAGGCAACAATCTGATGAGAATATTTCTGTATTTTCTCACTTAGGGCTTCTTATTTACAAGTCAATTTATAGTCTTAATTTATTTTCTGATAATTTAGTAGATTCGTACTGTATTTTAAACAGACTGTGTCTTAGGGATTTTTAAAACTGCTTTCTCTACGTGTCTAATCTGAGGTTAATGAGTGCTTTGGTTCAGCTAGGGTGTGAGCACTAATGTCAGTTATTCCCATTTCATAAGCAGAACATTTGGACCACAGTTTGTCAGGTGATTACGATCTGCTTACGTCCATTCATGTGGCCACTGAATTGCCTGCAATCTGCACCATTAATCAATTTGCCTACTTGGTTGTCAAGAGAACTGAAAACATCAGCTCAACTATTTTTTCCAATCTGGTGTTTTTCATGTATTCCCCACTGTATCATGTTAGTTACTTAATTTCTCTGTTTTACATTCATTTTCCACTCACAGTAGAAAAGTACATCAGTGTATCAGTGTGTTTTAGTCTGCATAAAAATCTGGCAATGCCTTTTAACCTGACCTTGATAAGCAGATTACTAAAATTTTCGCAGTGAGAGATATAGCTGGTCTCCAAAAACTAGGTTAGTTCAGTAGCATGGGAAATAATGAAAACAGAATCATTTTTCTATTTATTAACCACTATTATGTCAGTGTATATCAACTATCATTATGTACTTCATACTTACAGGAAATACTTAAGAAAATGTTAATAATCAATATAATATTCCTGAGGACTTTGGCTCTGTCTTCAGAGATAAAACTAAGGAGAGAGCTGAGCAATTAACAAGTGGGTGTCATGCACAAAGAAAAATCCCTAGAAAAATCCGGCTAAAGTGGAACAACTTTGTCCTCAATTTTAAAAATCCTTTTTTCAATTCTTTCAACCTGTTTTTTAAAAATAGTAATGAATTCGATAAATATTTAATGGGTACTTAATTTTTTACAGGTCTTTAGATATTCAAAGAATAAGAACATCCTCAAAAAGTTCTAGAAATGGGGATTCACGGTGAATTCAATCCCACTCCCCCTCCCCAACCCGCTTATTCACCAAATCTCAACTTGGTGCCCCCAAATAGAAGAAAAACAAATTGTAACATTGTAAGGGTGATACCACCCTGAAAAATAGATGAAACAAGCTACATAAATTACGAAACACACTCTTGATGTCTTCAGCTAAGAGCAAAACTGTGTATACTTTTCAAGACAGGAAAAAAAAGATTCAAACTTTATGACTATAACCTTGAAGATGGGTCACTACACCATCCAAGTTATATGTACTGTACCCCATATCCCAAGCTCTTTTTCTCTGTATATTCTAGTAAAGACAGAGGAGCTAAAAAGCTTTGATAAAGACAAGAACAAGGTATCACAGGTGCAAAGAGAAGGAGCAACTAAACAGAAACACACCCATGAGATACTCCTGACTTCAGCAAGAATGTCCTCTATGGTGACATCTAGGTTTTTGGGGTTTTTTTTCCTGATTAAGAGACTGGAGATGTGGAAGGAGACACTGGCAAGAGATAAACCACAGGAATTCATTTAATAAACGTTTGCTCATTATATATTCATTCATTGGATACATGTTCAATAAATATTTCTTGAGTATCTATCGTGTACTAGGCATATGGCATTTACCAAGAATTCCTTATGCGTCAGGTATTACCTTAGCATCAGTGATGTCTCTATGCCCCTGAGAAGGAAAATAATCCTGGAGAGAACCTCTGATACATTATTTTCCCCCACTCACTGATGATCCACATGTTCTAACTTCTGTTTAGGAAAGCCATACAAATCTTCCTGAGGTAAGCTTCCCAAATCTTCTGCAGGGAAAAACCTTTCCATTATGAAAATTACACATTAAAGAAATTAAATTAGTTCTTTCTGGCTTGTAGAACACTATTAAAGAAATAAAGAGCACCCCAAACCTAAGGCAAACTCTAAGTGATACCTCAAAGTAGAGATATTTCTGGCAAAGAATATTTAGAAGAAATGACAGAGAAGATAATTTTTTGATCACCTTTTTTTTTTTGGTTTTCAGTGTTGGAAACTTGTAGAAGCAAAGACTTCATTTGAAAGAATGAAAAACTGAGTTACTTCACTTAAATGAAATGCAATTTTACCTGAAAGAACTCTTTTTTCTTTAAGTGTGAGGCAACAATAATTAAATTTAGGAGGCTGTTAACCCCTGAAGTAACAGATACATAAATCATACTAAAACCACCTTGGAATTTGTAGTGAGCAATGAAATAGATCCCAAGACCAATAAAAGAGCTCAGCTAAGTGACTTATCTAAAATGTACACCAGGTAGCCAAGAAGAGGATCCAGGCTTAATTAAAAGCAAATACCCAGTTTCCTCTTCCTACATTTCTGTATTTGTCTCTTCACTCAGCTATGGTTTCAAAGCAATTTTCTGATTCTTTCCATTAAGATTCCTTTTCTTTTCTTTTTTTTCTTTCTTCCTCTTTTTCAGACAGTTTTTCATGAGTTTAGAAGCTACTAAAATGAGTTTAGCTCCATTTAAAAATCAAGCCAACTCCCTGCTTCCCAAATATCTGATAAGAAATTTTGCCTGTGTTAAGTCTACAAAATACTATATTTGTATAATTATATTACACTAATTATATTGTTCCAAATTAAAATTTTAAAATGCATTAGGGTAACTATTTTCACAATTCATATAAAAGGAAACAGGTTTAAGATTCAGAAGCTTAACAGGTGCTTGGAACAACATATATAAGAAAGAATCATTCCTTGCAATTCAAGGTCATATCCTGTTTTTTTTAATTCATTTGAAGATATATAAATAGCATGCATTTCATGTTTATAGAGCAATGAAATATTACATAACCCTAGTATCATCTGTCTACATCAAATTTTTGCTATTTATCACTAGCAATGACGTTTTTGCCAATGGAGTAAAGCAGTTTTTAGGAATGGACACTAAATTGACATAGATATTGGACATGTGCTTTTCATACTCTTGATGTCCTACGTTATTATCAATCCCTGAAACACATTTTAGCCAATACTGCTGTCTGTTGTGAATAAGAAGAGCGTGGTGCCAGGGCAGGGAGCACTAAACTGGCCCAGTTATCCACAATTCAATAGCCAGAGGGTGCTTCCTGAACTTGCTTCTTTCAGAGCTGACATTCTTCAGAATGGCACACACTGACCCAGGAGTATCCTCCCAGTATTGGCAGCTCTCCTTTCTGCAAAATCTAAAACCGTAGGAAAATAGCAGACTCACTTGGGTGGGCAGCCACTGCATCCACATTTGCATCTTTATGAGACTTCTTTATCCAGTCATGGTGCCTCCACAGCAGAGAGCCCACAGCTAGTTCCTGATCTCAGTCACGCAAAAAAAAATGTGCTTATTTACCAAAAACACTTTTACTACTTGTAAAGGACCCTCTCTGAGAAACAGGTTCCGGGTAGATTGTTGAAAGTGAAATGGAAGGGACAGAGTTCAAGGTTTACTGTCCCTTTTCTGAGTTTACTCAGGGACAGAATACAAAGAATAAGATAGAGAGAGATATTTTAGTCTTGGTACAATCCCAGAGGAAAGTGAGAACAGGAGAGGGGGAATGAGGCAAGAAAGAAGGGAAAGCATATGAGGGGTGGGTGGGTCCATTATCTGGGCACCCCTGATAATACGTGCAGCCGACTGCTCCAAAATGATAGAGGTTCTCAAAGAGACCTTACAAACTCAAGACAGTCTGTCCATGGGAAAGGAGGACAAAGAATCTATCTGTTCATGCCTTTTCATTCACTGTTTCCGGCTGGTCTGAGTTTGCTCCATGGAGCATTAACATCCACATACTGTTTGTCACTATTCCACACTGGGCTGTTCTGGGTAACAACTGGACTGGCCTGAGCCCCCAGAGCTCTAGTTTGGCCAATGTGCAGGTCCCATGACTAACACTGCCTGTGGAGTTTCTAAACCTGCATCCACAGCTGCAAAATAGTGCAAGTCATGTGAGGGCTGCACCAGCAAGTCAAATGAAGATGTGCATATAGGGTAGTGCAGAAATTGACCCTGTACATGAAGTCCAGCTTAAGAAAGCTGATTACCCCCGGGAGGATGAGTTACTTCCTCCTTTGCGTTTCCTTAGCACCCAGTAGATGCCAGTATTATTAATTTTAACTCATTGTATCATTATTACTTATTTGTATGTCTGTCTCTCCCCAAAAGACACTGAACTTTAAGCAGAGTGACCTTACTTGCAGATTTGATTGGGAGTATTGGATTTGCCAGTTTAGAGCAGTTAACACTGGATAATTATTTTAATTCCCTCTTTCACTCTCAAAGGGTCCTAGTTTCAATGATACACTATAGGATCACCATATTCTTATGACACTGGGGCATGTCTTATTCAATATTCAAAGTAAGTTAAGTTAGTATCTAGTGTAATGTTTGGGTCATAATACATGTTTAACAAGGGTCTGATAATTTTTTTTAAAAAGGAAATAGTGACAAGATTGAAGAACTTGAATAATTTGGATATTAAAAAGAGGAAACAAAGATATTTTCAACATTTGCTAAATTAAAAAATATAATTGCTTTTATACAATTTCATGGATAGAAGGCAAAGATATTAAAACTTGAACACATCTTGGTAGGTAGGCTTCCATTTTTGGTTTGGTTACTGAGAGAGTTGCAAGAGGGAAATAATATTAGTTGATAAATAAGCAAAACAGCTACAGTTTACTTAGTGGTTATTCTGTGTCTGACATTTTGAGCATTTTACATGGATTATCTCATTGCTGGCGGACATGGCTAGCCCTACCCAATAAATATTCTGTTCTCCTTTACTAATAGGCCACTGATTTTGTTTGGAGAGGAAATGTGTCCAATCAAAAATTCCCTAATTTTCTAGCCTCTATTGCAGCAAGGAGTTGCCATGAGATTCAGTAATGAGACATAGTGGAAACCTACTGAAAAGATTTCTGAAAAAGAATATGCTACCTCCTTCTCCTTCTCCTTAGACTTGCCGGAAGAACAGCAACCTTGAAACCATAAATATGAAAACCACATGTTAGTAGATGCCCCAACGCTGGGCTGCCAAGTTCCAGGTTTCTTATCATATGTGAGAAATAAATCCCTAACTATTCAAGCTACTGTTAATTGTATTTCTGTTGTGTATACAATTGCTACCTGAGACATTATTTAATTCCTACAATACCCCTATGGAGCAAGTATTAGGTTGAATCAAATGAAATTCTGACCTACAAAAATGGCAATTTTTATTCATTCACTTTTCATAATTCATTTAAATATTGAACACTTACTATGTGCCGAGCACTAACACATGACAGCAAACTTGAAAAACAGTGCTTCTTATTTTCAATACTACCAAAATATTACTGTTTCACCCTCAGACTCAAAACTAAATTATAGAACTAGTTAACCAAACTAAAAGGATAACTACTTGAATATGAGTCAGACATGACAGGATAAAAATTACACAGGTACATTATTTAAAGCCAAACAGATTATTTCCTTTTAACATCAATACAGGAACAATGTGAAATTCAGTATCCTGTACAGTGGCTGTTACAAAGTTCAGAAAATCAGAACTCTACAAAAATGGGAGAAATAGAATAGGGCAACTCTTCTATCAGTCTGCAGTTTAAAAAGAAGAGGAGGCCAAGATTCAGGATCTATTGGTGAGATGCTTTAGTTCTTTTACAATTTCTCTTTAAAATGTAGGCCACAGACTTTGGACATCAGCTTCAATCTGAGTTCACATCAAAGTGATATTTTCTTTCTTTCTTTCTTTTTTTTTTGTCAAGAACAACCAGACTTGGCAGGAAGCTCTGACACACAAGTGTTAGCTCCCAAGCAGTACCAAATGCGTCTTCCTAAGAACTGTGGTCAGACACACTAATGAGGTTCTTGTGGGGAAAAATAACAATTCTTGACTTGAAATCTGAGAAACAAAACAAACTAAAACCAAAAAGAAAAAAAAAAAAGAAGAGTTACTTTAGTTGATTTTCAAAGTTGGAAGAATTTCCCTCTATTTTTTAATTTTTTATTTTTCTTAAGAAATATTTTTCCTCTATGAAATCTTGATTTGGGAAACAAAGTACACTTTCCAAACATCTACACAGAAAGAATACTCAGGGGATCAAGCAATAATTTTGAGATTTTAAGATCATAAGATTTAACTTGAAAGTTGGAGAGAAAATTCAGTTTAGCTTTGCAAGATTTTCATGAGGATTATCTAAAGATTATGCAATAAAACCACATATTGTTTTGTCTTCACAACTAGGACTGGAAAAAATAAAGGGTCAATAAGAACACCGAAGGCTTTCATTAAATAAACATTTAGTAACATTTGAATACAAATTTCATATTATATATTTATGGCTTAAATCTACCAGTTTGCTAATCCCAAGCACTAGCACATCGTAAGAGTCCATTGTAGACAGAATGGGTGCTGAAATACCTCCTTCCCCAGGAGAGTATGCTTGTTTAGCTGCTTTCTGGTTTTGTTAAGGTTATTAGCTCATCTGAAAAGTGCTAATCTTTTCTGAGAGGAGCTAAAGGTGGTTTGGGGTCCTGGTCTACCCGACACCATCTTCTCCAAAGCAAAATATGTGTCCTGAACCCGACACGAGTCCATGAACCTGAGGAACTGTCCATGTCAGGCAGCACTGTTGTTATAAGGATGGAACCACCATAGGAATAAG